>NC_090738.1:84814971-84819971 GCF_036898095.1 Palaemon carinicauda
AATCTTTTCCTTAAACAACAGTAGAGTAATTGGATCCGAGATAATTATTTGGTCGTTATTGACAATAATATTCCATTATAAACCAATTATCATTTGAACATTTCTATCTTTAAGGTTACTAAACGGGGCAATATGAAAATATCTTCAATATTTTCCTTTTAACTTAAAAAGTAAAAACGTAAAAGGAAGACTAATAACAATTAATTACAATTAATTATTTATTTGTAATTGGAAAGTAAATGATTTCATTAGCATAGGTATATCCATAAATATTTCCTCCATCTCTCTCTCTCTCTCTCTCTCTCTCTCTCTCTGTGCTAGAGGTAAATATTTCCTAAAGATAAAGCCTAGACTATACCTAAATGTAGGTATTTTGGTAATATGCTTGTAAAGGGAGCAAGATATCCTTATACTAAAAACATATCTCCCTTTCAGTTTTGTTATAGATTATTTCGTAGGTTCTGCATAAAGAAAATTAGGAAATGATACGTACATCGTAATTACAGCTTTCTTGCAGCAGAAGATAACAAAATATCTGTTCCAAGTTTGAATAAGATTAGCATTAATTTCCAGTCCGTGGAAATAATCTCAAGCTCTCTTTGGGTCTAATAGGGCTATTATTATTATTATTATTATTATTATTATTATTATTATTATTATTATTATTATTATTATTATTATTATTAGCTAACCTACCCCTATAGTTGGAAAAGCAGGATGCTATAAGCCCAAGGACTGCAACAGGGAAAAATAGACCAGTCAAGAGAGAAAATAAGGAAATAAATAAACTATAAGAGAAGTGATGAACAGTGAAAATAATTTTTCAATAACAATAACAACATTGAAATAGATCTTTCATAAAAATATTTTAAAATTATACTTATGTTAGCCGGTTCAATATAAAATCTTCGCTGCAAATGAAATAGAAAATGAGACGGTTTTGGCTTTATGCATGAAAGAAAAATGTTCATTGCTCTGATTATGTTCAAAAACATCTAGGCTTTAATTAAAAACCAATGATACAAAAACCAGTTTAATTCATATAAAACTTCGTTAAAATTTAATTCTCTGAAAGTGAGGAAGTTTTAGAACAAACAATGAGCTTGATTTTATTAGTCTCTCTCTCTCTCTCTCTCTCTCTCTCTCTCTCTCTCTCTCTCTCGACATTTCACCATTAAATTATTATAACCATTCTTGCTGATGGGAACTATGATTTACGGGAGGGATTTGACCTGGATATCTTTTTAGGAAACCTAATCTTAAAATGCATTTTGAAAAATTCTATTTTTACCTTAAGGTTCCAAAACAGTTTAGGTTACTCTATGAAGGAAAAACTCATCAAGCTTGGATATATACTTAGTAGTCTTAAAGTAAATCCTTGAATTTAGGGGATATAATCACATACATAAATGTTTACTGGTATCTCAAATAAATTTTTATTAGTCTACTGTATCATCAAATCTGACTTATGATGTTAGGAATGAAATACACTTTCTAAAGGGTTCCATCGAACAGTTTTTTTTTATTGCAAGGTCGTGATTATAATTTTCATTTAGCTTTTTTAATATACAGCTTGAAATATGTTGCTTTTTGCAAATTTCTCAATTTTAACGACAGCTCATATTTTTTTCGGGAATCTAGACATCTCATGGTATATATTGGGATTAATGAAAAAAATTGTATATGCTGCTTGAAAGCTCAATAATTAGCATATTATTTTACTTTCCATGAAAACGCAACAAATAAATTCTTGCATAAAACTATCTTTGACCTTTTGCACGTATTAATAAGGATAAAATAATTAAAGAAGATCTATTGTGTACCTACTTGTTTATTTCATGTACTAATATATTTTTATTTTCATCCATTTACCCAACCATCACCATATACATGTCTGGTAATATTTATATATATATATATATATGCGTGTGTGTGTGTGTATATATGTTATATATATATATATATACATATACACACACACACACATATATATATATATATATATATGTATATATATATATATATATATATGTATATATATGTATATATATATATATATATATGTATGTGCGTGTATATATATATATATATATACATATATATATATATATATAATGTATATATATTATATATACATATAAAAGAGAGAGAGAGAGAGAGAGAGAGAGAGAGAGAGAGAAATCCCCCAATTCATAAATATAACAATACTTTCAACATATGGAATAAAGAAGGATTTTATCTTCGAAAACTTAAATACCGGTTCAAATCCCAGAGGAAATAGTTGGTTTAAACTTTAGCTAAGGCCTTCGTCTTATAAAGTGAACGAAGTAGTTTTAATCATCCGTAAAATTTATCATTTATAAATAAAAAGTATAATGCGTCAAATATTATCCCGCCTCCCCCCCCCCCCAGAAAAAAAAACCCTTGCAGCAAGTGAGTGAGTGAGAGAGGTGAGTAAAAATTACGTTTCTGTGCTAATGATCGAATAAATGAGAAGTTATGCAAACTTGGACTTATGTCCTGCCATTTTCTTCATTTAGGAAAGAGTAAAGCCAATACATATGAGGTCATTATACAAGGTTAATGGCCTGTGACGCCATCTTGTTTACCGAGAAATAATGAGACAACGACCTATCTTCAAGGGAAGTTGAGGGAATTTTCACTCGCCTTCATACTCTAATTTCGGGGCGTTTCTGAATTAGTTTCTTTCGAGATAGTGTTCGGAAAGATTTTGATTTTAATAGATAAATTATGTAACAGATTAAACGCTACGTTTTAATTTATAGGATATTTCATGGAATAATGTTCGTATCACATTATTTGGTCTTTAAAAAGAGTATTTTTAGAGTATATGTGATATTACAGTCACATTTCTTACGTTCAATTTATTTTTCTAATTTTTATATTGACATATTTTCTTATGATGGGACATTCTGTATACAGTAGAAAATATGTAAGAATCCAGTTATGATATATATATATATATTATATATATATATATATATATATACAGTCTATCTGTGTGTATGTTTGTGTTTTTGTGTGTGATTAACAAGCGTGAAAAATCAACACACTATGCTTGATTGTGTAAAGTTGGGAAGTTATAAAAGCAACGCACATCAATAAGAGCAATGAAGATCAAAGATACAAGATCTCAGCTCATTGCTTATTAGAATAACACGTTCATTAACCCGTGAGATAAGTAAGAAAGATTAGTTTTTTCGCCTATTTATGTTTATGGAAATTCGGGATATGAAAATTCATTATCAGTTCATTTCACTAAGGCATTTTTAGAACATGGTGGATATTTCTTTTAGCTTTTTTTTCTATGGTTTGTTATGTTACCAGTGTTAACTTATGCATCAGCAACTTGGAGCCTTGCTGAAGCCTTAGAACATAAGCTTGTTACAACTCAAAGAGCTATGGAAAGAATAATGATGATAATACAACTAAGTGACAGAGAAAGAGCATCATGGATACGAGAGCAAACTAAAGTAGAGGATATTCTAAGAATATGTAAGAAAAAGAAATGGACATGGGCAGGACATATAATGAGAATGACAGATGATAGATCGACATTGAGAATATCAGAATGGGTCCCTAGTGATTTGCAGAGAAGCAGGGAAAGGAAGAGAAAACGAATGATTGCCGAACTAAGAAAGTTTGCAGTAGTGAACTGGCGCAGTAAGACCATAAACAGACGCGAATGGAAGGACATGTCAGAGGCCTTTGTTCTGATGATGATGATGTTAAGTGAGTTTTCTGTTAGATAAGAACGATCTTGTGATTTATTAGATGCCATTTAGTAGCTTTAAAAAAAAAAAAAAGATTTTAACATATATTCAATCAAAGCTATTAAAATCTTAACAAGAATTACATAAGAAACAATAGATATAATCTCATGATTTCGTATCTTTCACTGTAACCAATTGTCACTCGCATGAAGCAAACTGCTCCCAAAAATGTAGTTTCAGTTAGCAAATAACGTTTGTCACCGTAGCTCGATGATTTTCTTTTAATTTCTTGATAACGTATGGAAGATATTGAATCCTTAGGTAAATGCAGTAAGTTTTTGACCAGAGATGTTTTAGTGCAAGGAAGATGTACGATAATTAATGTTCAATGAAACCTTAATCCCCTCTCGTTCGGTAATTAAAAAAAAAAATCAACTTTGTTGATATTTTTACACATTGATTTTCATTATGTCTCCCCACGATTTTTATCTAATCATTTAAAGTAGTTTTACATCAAAATAATCATATTTGTAAACAATGTCTTATTTCTTCCTCAAAAACTTATTTTCTTTTGCATCTGTAAACAGGATTCAATTCTCATATTCTTCCTTCTCCTGAAAAAAAAGGCAACACCAAATCCCCTCCTGTAATATCAGATTAAATTGTTTCCCAATCTTCCCCATCAGACATTTCCTCGATAAACCATTTTTTTTATATATATTTTTTTCTCTCCCTTCTTATGTTTTAGTCTTCAAGGGTTAATTATCAAAGGATTTTATTCCAATATCCAGATTATCATTTTTCATAACAAACCTTATCCCTCTTTGATCTTGTCCCTCATAATTACAGATTATAACATCTCCATTGTTCAAAATAGCACAGATTGTCATTAATGCAATTAGAGGACAATTTTTCCCACTCTTTTATCACTTCCTTGTGTCTTATGAAAAGAAAATATTCAATAAAGATCGATTAAAATCTGAGTGGATAGTTTTCTTGATGCCATCCTTTGTATCCCCTGTTTCCTCCCCAAATTTAATTTCTGACAATCAATAGTCAAAGATATTTTGGCTCCTTCCCTTAGGTAAGCGAGAATGCTATTATAAGATTATTCCATTTTAATTTTAATCTCAATTTTAAATACTATCGAACATATTTCTTCCATTCTAGGTGTGTTCTGGGGTCTTCTTTATATGTGTTATTAACAGCCTTTGAAAACATGTTACTACTTTTTTTTTCTTTGAAATTCTAATTACCTACTATGAG
>NC_090738.1:84834971-84844971 GCF_036898095.1 Palaemon carinicauda
AGTGACAACCACTGTCCAAACTTTGGGATTAAGGTTGGGGTTAATTCAGTTAAACTTTGGCTCGACCCTTAACCTTGATCTTGACCTGTGACCTAAGACTTTCAAAATTGAATTACTTACACGTCTCACCCTAAAAATTAATCCCTGAAAGTTTCACTACTCTGTGAGTGTAATTGTGACCAGGAAAGTGGTTCAGAAACAAACAAACAGAGAAACAAGGGGCGAAAACATATCCTCCTCCCAGCTTCGTATGCGGAAGTAATAAAAGATATTAAATTAATTTCATACAAGAATGAAAAGAGATTCATTTTTAAATGGATAAGTATGGTATGCAGCATAAATCTGAGATTTTTTTTCTATATCTTATTAATAAAGTTGTTTTTTTTGATACTATATTAGATAGTATGTTAGATATTATGCCATCTCTTAGTGGTACACAAAACTGATAAGGTGTTTGTATTGTCGCTGACTAAAATCTGTTACAAAACATAATTTCAGTCTTTTGAGTGTTGATCTAAAATGCGACCTTAATCATTATTCAGCTGCTTTTAAAGATTTATCAAGATATAATAGAATAGAATATAATAGCATAATATACAGTTAATAAAGTAGGTCTTAAAATATTTAAGATAACAGATGAGACTCCATAATTTACTGTAAGTATAATAATAGAATATTATAACTTCAACATCGGTAATATTCTCCAGAATCAGCCTACTTTACTTTAACAACAAAGTCACTATCTCGAGTAACGTCCGGTGTAACACGTGATGATGCTTACTATATTTCATTGCCCTTCTAAGGAGAGGAAGGGGATGAAGACTCATTAAGAAGACCTTGGCTTAAACTTCAAAGAGAATGCCACGCATGTAGATAGATAGATAGATAGATAAAATACTCATCACTTTGTAGAGGAGGAAATGAATTTAATGTACATTCCAACTGCCTCTCTTGGGTTTAGATATGGTTAATGAGAAAGTGTGGGTGTCTCTGTCTGTGTACGTGAGAGAGAGAGAGAGAGAGAGAGAGAGAGAGAGAGAGAGAGAGGGGGAGTACAGTACCCTGCGTTTAAACTAAGTTATGTGTGGGCAGAGCAAGAGAACTTGTTTGCATGCAGATGAAATGGAGAACAGGTGAAAGACCTGGAGTGAAAAAAATCCCCCCCCCCCCCAAGAAAAAAAAAAAAACAATAACAAAACGGACAAAACAATCGACTCACACACATGGATAAACAGACAGACACGCATGCAAAAGGGATTAAAAACAAGACAAGGAATGAAAATTAACTGACCTCAGTCCATATGAGGACAATTAGGAATGGAAAAGGGAGATGTTTTTAATTTTCAAACATATGCTGATGTGTGTATGTATGTGTGATTACAGATATGCACACTAATCTATATGTAAGAACTGTTTAGGTTAGACGTTGAAATATATCGAAGATGAGTTTAAGTGGGTCGTAAATTCAGTTTCAATAACAAAAACATTCAGCTAAATAATAATAGAAATGATAATTATAATAATATAACATAAGTAATAGTAATAATAATCATACTATAAACTTCTAATACTAAAATAAGAGAGCCCACCATCTTTGTTATATTGTTAAGGAAAAGGAAAATTAGACTTAAGTGGAAAAAGGTGACTCGAGCACTTGACCCTGTGGGATTAATAAGGTCGAAAGAAGAAGAAAAAGAGGAGGAGGAGGAGAACTGGGTTTATAATAATAAAGTCTACTTGGCAATTTGCTTCTCACAATTATATATGATTAGCGATATAAAAGTCATATAAAACAGGTATTTTTATATAACTTAAGTCTTTAGATTATTCTTTTACAAAATTATTACTCAATTTTTAAGTAAAGGTAAAAATAAGATAACTACTTAGAAACAAATTATCATAATTGAAATCTAAAAAAAAGAGAAATATTTCTTACATCGTTAGAGCATCTATATGCAGTATAATAAACAAACTTAACATTTAAAACATAGATAAATTCTTAGCTCCTATTAGACTGAATTATTCACCCATAAATAAAAATAAAAGCAAATATGGATTTTTTTTTATTAATATTTGGAATAACCTATTAAAAGTGTTACGGCTAAGCTCTGTTCAATTGATATGTTTGTAAATCAGGGAAAAAATAGTGGTGAATGATCAAGTACTAAAATAAGACTGCTTGAAAAAAACTTAAAACGCTTTCAGTAGCGTATTGAGTCATAAATGTACCGTATGTGAATATACAATGAAGTCATATTCAGAGTATCACTAAGTTATTATGAAAACACACTAGAAAACGTGACCTATGTCGGAAAAATAAATTCAAAAATACGAAAAGAAGTAAATTTGTGGCACCAGCAAGTTATTTCACTCTTTCCCTCTGTGCCACAACGAGAGAGTTCTTTGATGTCAGAGTAAAGACCTGGATGGATGCCAGTAGATCCTTTGGATGATGTCCTATGTATGTATCCTGGGAAAAAATCTTTCCTGGAGTGTGATTATGAAGGGGACTTAGAGGCAGAGACTATTAATCCCCTGTTCAAATATGCTCGAAGCAGAAATCATCTCTTTCATCTGTTAACCTGAGACAGATTTATACACTTTGAGTTTTTATGTTTTGTATCTAGGTTTTTATACATTATTTATTCTATTGTTATTGTTCTTAAACTTCTGTAACTATTTATTTATCTATTTTCTTTCCTCCATGGGCTATTTTCCCTGTTGGAGCCCTGGTGCTTATATCAAACTGCTTTTCTAACTTGGGTTATAGCTAAGCAGGTAATAATGATAATATTAACTGCAGTACCACCCAAACTCAAAAAAGAAGAAAAAAAAAAAAAAGTTTTTGTTTTCATGTCGGTTACCTCCCAATAGTTGGGAAAGTGCCATGGTAGTTAGATAGATGGATAGATATTTGTTAAGAAGGGTTATTTGCAAATATTATTATTTTTGGGGTTAAGATACAGACCAGATTTATATGTTTGGTGGGATTTTTTATCTTCATATTTTATATTGTTCTCATATACATTTTTTTGGATTATTTTTCAATAACATGTCAAAGTATAATAGCCTGACAAAGAAACAGATTTACCTCTCTCTCTCTCTCTCTCTCTCTCTCTCTCTCTCTCTCTCTCCAATGCAATGCCATATCTAAATAATTTCATTGAACATGAAAATTTTCCCTTGCAAGCAGTGAAGAATTTCTATTCAAACTTTTTGATGCCTTTTCCGAAAAATATAAAGCGCGACGTAAATTAAATTAGCCAGATAAAATCTCAAAGAAAAAAATGAAGAGAATAACCTAAGAAAACAAAGATTGTAATAAAAATCTAGCTAATTATATATGTATATTACATTCCGACTATTCTTCCAATGCCATGTACAAAATACGGACATGCTAATTATACATTGGTGTTACTTAACAGCATTATGACTACTACTACTACTACTACTAATATTACTACTACTGCTGTTAATTATTATGATAATAAGGATAGTATCAACAATATCAAGCTAGAGACGAAATGTAAGTATTATAAACCTAATCATCTAGGAAAAAAGGAGATTGGATTAACGCACGCTATAAAAAATCCTTAAATCTTTACTCACAATGAAATTGAAATAATATCATGACTTGAAGATGTATTCGTAAACAAATGTAAGCAGCAAAGTATAACAATGAACCAAAGAAATGACGATGCTTCAAACTGTAGCAAAAAAATATTCAACAACCAAAGATTTACTTTGCCCAAGTTCTCAGTTCGAACATGTTGCCTTGTGTAAATAAGGTGTTAGCAAACAAAACTCCAAACAAATGCCCCTGATGAATAAAAGCCATGTTATTTCCTGAAATACTTAAGCTAGATGTCTTGAAAAAAAAAAAAAAAAAAAAAAAAAAAAAGAAAACACAAGCAAACTGGAAAGCAATTATGTTCTCAGAGAAGTTTCCCACTGTGTTTACTAAACAAACAAAACTTCTTTGTTTTTCGCGTTTAAACAAACTTAGAAGCTTTCAACCATTCCATGAACTAGAAAGCCTCTCTCTCTCTCTCTCTCTCTCTCTCTCTCTCTCTGTTTTAAAACGTGAATGAGGTAGACAAAACAATTCTCTCTCTCACACTCTCTCTCTCTCTCTCTCTCTCTCTCTCTCTGTTTTAAAACGTGAAGGAGGTAGCCAAAACATATTCTCTCTCTCTCTCTCTCTCTCTCTCTCTCTCTCTCTCTGTTTTAAAAACGCGAATGGGGTGGACAAAACATACTCTCTCTCTCCTCTCCTCTCTCTCTCTCTCTCTCTCGGTTTTAATTTGAATGAGTTAGCCAAAATATATTCTCTCTCTCTCTCTCTCTCTCTCTCTCTCTCTCTCTCTGTTTTAAAACGTGAACAACCTAGTCAAGACAAATTACCTCTCACTCGATGGCCCGGCACTTTGTTGAAGGGGGAGAGGCTATGGCGTCGGTGTTTTTTTTTTTTTTTTTTGTTTTTTTTTTTCTTTTTTTTTCTTTTTTGAGTATCCAGACTAGGAGCGGACCACAATTTAAGTCTCTTACTTTTTCATATTTCTATTTCCTCTCTTAGCCTTTCTTTCCAAACCCTCTCAACTTTCAATCTCTCATAGCTTAAAAAAAAAATACATTGGGTAATCAGATACGACGGCTATCTATAAATAGCCTAAACTTATGTAGACATTAAGGAACTGACAGCTACCTCATGTGTCTGAGCAGAGGCTTTGGAACCTTTGCAAACAACGCTAGGAACTCGCTCCACAGTTTTCGAGAGGACTGAGACAGAGGAATTCCAGGGTGACAGGGGACGCAAGAATGGAAGAGTGCTATTAGTGCCCCCCAAAGCACATTCCAAATGTGTAATTGCTGACCACTTTATGCGACCGACCCCTAGCTAAATAGGCTCAACAATGAGAGTGAATTGGCAGAAAACTTAGATAATGGAGAAAAAAGTAAAACTAAAACACTAGTAAATCAGGATATCTTGCAAAGCCACAGAGGAAGAGAGAAAGATAGAAAATTTCCTCTGGGTGGCACAATTCAATGCCCAGTCAGTTAGAAACAATATGGAAAACTTCAAGGTAATGATATCTAGTGAGGAACTAGATGTCATAGGCATTACCGAAACCCGGATTCAAGAAAATCAAAGGATTTTATTGGAGAATCCAAAATCCCAGATTTAAAGCTTTTCAAGAAGGATCGCTTTTCCAAAAAACGTGGAGGGGGTAATGCTTTATGTTAAGAATCCCATAACCCAATAGAAATCAAATCAGAAACCAAATATAAAGTGACAGGTGCAAACATCAACACTTTAGGATAAAAACACGTCTATACTAGTAATATAAAGACCACCACATTAAAGAGAAGACCAGGATGAAGAGCTGTATAGACAACTTGAACAAGAAGTTAACAAAACGCTAGTTGTCCTAATGGGAGACTTCAATGGAGCAAAGAACTGCGACATTATGAATTCTACATCAAAACGCAGAGGGACATAGACTACTAGAATTTGTCAACAATTAATTCCTTCATCAGTGGGTCGTTAAACCAACCAGGGAAAACAACCTACTAGAAGTTGTGCTAGCAACAGAAGAAAATTTAGTATCCAGTGTTTCAGTAGGCAAAAATATTACCAAAAGTGACCAAAGAATAGTTAGGTTTCCAGTAAATATTCTCGTCTAAAAGAAAGGAAAATTATAACAAAGCTAGATTACAGACGTAGTAACTGGATAACGAAATGTGAAGTCATGCACATAGGTTATAGTAACCCTCAATCAGATTACTCACTTCTGGGTGATGAATTAGAAAGTGTAGACCAGGAGGAAGATTTCGCTATTATTAACAATAAGGACTTGAATTTCACCAAACAGAGCATGAAAGCTGAAAAGAAAGCACAGAAACTAATAGGCTACATAAAAAGACAATTCAAATGCAGAACCAAAGACACTGTACTACAGCTGTACACATCACTAGTAAGACCCCATCTAGAATACGGAGTCCAATCCTGGGGTCCAGGTATTCAGAAGGATATTGATTAACTGGCAGCAGTACAAGGTAGGGTCACAAAACTAGTTCCAACACTAAGGCAACTAGGGTGTAGACGGAGGATGGAACGTTTGATGCTCACATTTGAGGTAAATCATAGGCAGAGGTCTATCTGTTACATATGAACCCAGATAATACTAGTCTTGAAATAGCCTTAGTAACACATCCAGTGAAGTTCTTGTTTTTTTTTTTTTTTTTTTTTTTTTTTTTTTTTTTTTTTTTTTTTTTTTTTTTAGCCATGTGTGGGAATCAAATAAGGAAAATAATGTATTATTGTTCAAAATTGACGCTCCAAGAATAAAGAATATGTACCCGCTCTTGCTGTGCCAACAAACCCCAACTAAGAAACTTTTATTAGAATTATCCCTAACAAATAATCTAACTGTTTGAAAGCTTAATCTTACTGTTGAATTATTCGCATATTTCAAGCGATATTTTAGCAAGAAATCTTTCAGCGTGTCAAGTAAGTTAGCAAATGTTTCAGCAAAGAGAAATGGTTACTCAGATTTTATTTGACTTCAGCAAAATCAAACTTTTGTCCATACGTCCACGCTCCTGCACCTTATCCCGATGGCAATTACTTGGTAACTTAACAAACATATAATGATCACGTGGTAGTGATATCAGAACAATCTATCGCCTATCATATAAAATATTGCAACTGCGTCAACTTACCCCTGTAGCCAACAAGAACCCGGTCTCCCCTGGTGTTTCGATAAAATATTTTCTTCATGAAGTGATTACTGAATAACTAAGTTTACCATTCATTTTATACAAAACTTCTGTAACTTAACCAAAACTTAAAGTATTGAATAGAATCTATCGAATTTCGCTTTTTGGCCATATCTTCCTGATAGGACAAGCGGACGTACAATATCGCTCCTTGCTCGATTGTCTACCTTGTACTAAGTTTGATTAAATTCCTATCGACTTTGCAGGAGTTCTGATAGCATTGTCAGCCAAACTGACGACCTACCATCAGGCAAATATATGCCCTTAGGACTAAGAGACAGGCAGATGAGACAAACTGTCAAATATTCTTTCAGAAAAATTCAAGCCTATAAGCCTAAGGTAATGATAGAAAAAACTATAATTTTCATGTAATTCTATGCATATATCCCTGAGAGAGAGAGAGAGAGAGAGAGAGAGAGAGAGAGAGAGAGAGAGAGAGAGAGAGAGAGAGAGAGAGAGAGAGAGAGAGAGAGAGAGAATTACCCTTCTATGATTTAATTGTAATAAGGTGAATTCAACTTAGCATTAAAAGAGTAGAGGCCCTTAATCATAATTACAGATTCTTATTAGCTGTATAAAAAAAATCATTAAACCTTTGTAGAAAATTCCTGTATTCGATTATTCTTTCTTTATTCAAAAAAATACTTGTTTGAAAACTCAGTACGAAAACTCTACTAGAGATAAAAATTTTATATGTGATACAATCTGATATCAACTCATTTGCTTCTATCGCCTGAAAAAAATAGGGTTTCAAAACAAAGGCATTTCAAAACAATCATCTTCAAAGGATATTGAGCTAATAATAAGCCGGCTCTCTTTGAATACCATTATTAATGATAGTGTTTTTATTAGCAACACAATGTGATAATTTTTTTTAATTTGATAAACAGGAAAGCGCCAGTTAATGTCAGTTAGCTGTCAGCGACCGATAGGAGGAGAAAAGTTTTTAGAAATTTTCTAATTAAACGTTTGAATTATGACGAGAGGTATGATGTATCGTAGACCTGGCTTTGAATTCCTGTAGATAATTAAAGAAGAAGATTATCCATGATCTTCAGAGGAACTACTCACAATAATTTTGTCGAAGAATATACCTGTTTGCCTCTCTCCAAAACTGTCATATGATATTTTGTTTTACTTCTGACTTTTAAAAGAATCTTGAATATGGTTTTTTATGTTTTACCTTCTCCAACGAAGTTGGGAGGAGGTGATGTTTTCGCCCCTATTTGTGTTTGTCTGTTTGTGTGTTGGTGAACAACTTCCTGGCCAAAATTTTACTCATAGAGTAGTGAAACTCTCAGGGATTAATTGTTAATGTGAGATGTGGAAGTGATCAAATTTTAAAGTTCTAGGTCAAAGGTCAAGATCAAGGTCGAGTAAAAGGTCGATCGAAATAACCCTAAGCTTAACCCCAAGTTCGCACATGGTTATCACACAGACTACTAATACGCCTGAGGTCTAAATTAATTCTGGGGAAAGGCAAGCTGGTTTCGAGAAATAAGCTGCCGTGTTGGAGGTCTGCACTCTCAGAGTGTTTTTCTAGTCTTATTAATGTTCTAAGTGCATATATTTTTATCAATACTTTTAAAACTATCACATATTTAGTTATTCTACGTACTTTTAAAGGAATCCTGATTATGGGTTATATGTTTTTAATGTTTTAACTTTATATATTTTTATAACGCAATTATTATTATTATTATTATTATTATTATTATTATTACTGTCCAAGCTACAACCTTAGTTGGAAAAGCAAGGTGCTATAAGCCCAGGGGCTCCAACAGGGAAAAATAGCCCAGCGAGGAAAGTAAATAAGGAAATGAATAAATAAAGGGAATAAATTAACAATAAATCAATCTAAAAAAAAAGTAACAACGTCAAAACAGATATGTCATATATAAACTATTAACAACATCAAAAACAAATATGTCATATATAAACCATAAAAAAAGACTCATGTCCGCCTGGTCAACAAAAAAGTATTTGCTCCAACTTTGAACTTTTGAAGTTCTACTGATTCAACCACCCGATTAGGATGATCATTCCAAAACTTGGTAACAGCTGGAATAAAATTTCTAGAATACTGCGTAGTATTGAGCCTCATGATGGAGAAGGCCTGGCTATTAGAATTAACTGCCTGCCTAGTATTACGATAGAATTGTCCAGGGAGATCTGAATGTAAAGGATGGTCAGAGTTATGAAAAATCTTATGCAACATGCATAATAAACTAATAGAACGATGGTGCCAGAGATTAATATCTAGATCAGGCATAAGAAATTTAATAGACCATAAGTTTCTGTCCAACAAATTAAGATGAGAATCAGCAGCTGAAGACCAGACAGGAGAACAATACTCAAAACAAGGTAGAATGAAAGAATTAAAACACTTCTTCAGAATAGATTGATCACCGAAAATCTTAAAAGACTTTCTCAATAATCCAATGTTTGGTGCAATTGAAGAAGACACAGATCTTCTATGTTTCTCAAAAGTAAATTTGCTGTCGAGAATCACACCTAAAATTTTGAAAGAGTCATACAAATTTAAAGAAACATTATCAATACTGAGATCCGGATGTTGAGGAGCCACCGTCCTTGACCTACTTACAATCATACTTTGAGTTTTGTTAGGATTCAACTTCATACCCCATAATTTGCACCATGCACTAATTCTAGCTAAATCTCTATTAAGGGATTCACCAACCCCAGATCTACATTCAGGAGATGGAATTGATGCAAAGAGAGTAGCATCATCTGCATATGCAACAAGCTTGTTTTCTAGGCCAAACCACATGTCATGTGTATTTAGTATGAAAAGTAATGGGCCAAGAACACTACCCTGTGGAACACCGGATATCACATCCCTATACTCACTATGGTGCCCGTCAACAACAACTCTTTGATATCTATTACTTAAAAAATCAATAATAATGCTAAGAAACGACCTACTCACTTCCAACTGTTTCAGTTTGAAAACAAGGGCTTCATGATTAACACGGTCAAAGGCAGCACTAAAATCAAGGCCAATCATACGAACTTCCTGACCAAAATCAAGGGATTTCTGTACAGCATTGGAGATTGTAAGAAGGGCATCACATGCTCCAAGGCCTTTACGAAAACCAAATTGTAAACTAGAGAATAGATGATTACCTTCAGCAAACCTATTACGACGTTTTGCCAGTGTTTCTTTTAACTATATTATTATTATTATTATTATTATTAT
>NC_090738.1:84849971-84852471 GCF_036898095.1 Palaemon carinicauda
TTATTCTTAATCTAGATATTAATCATTGGCACCGTCGTTCAATTAGTTCATTATGCATGTTGCATAAGATTTTTCATAACTCTGACCATCCTTTACATTCAGATCTCCCTGGACAGTTCTATCCTGTTTGTAATACCAGGCAGGCTTTTAATTCTAATAGTCAGGACTTCTTCATCATGAGGCGCAATACTACACAGTATTCTATAAGTTTTATTCCAGCTGTTACCAAGTTGTGGAATGATCTTCCTAATCGGGTAGTTGAATCAGTAGAACTTCAAAAGTTCAAAGTTGGAGCAAATGTATTTTTGTTGACCAGGCTAACATGAGTCTTTTTATAGTTTATATATGACATATCTGTTCTTGAAGTTGTTAATAGTTTATATAGGACATATCTCTGTTATGACGTTGTTACTGTTTTTAGAATGATTCATTGCTATTTTTTTTCTCATCTTCTATTCATTTCCTTATTTCCTTTCCTCACTGCGTTATTTTTCCCTATTGGAGCCCTTGGGCTTATAGCATCTTGCTTTTCCAATTAGGGTTGTAGCTTTAGTAGTAATAATATAAATAATCATATGTGCATATGGTCAGTCTAGGATATTGTTCTGTCCTTTACCGTTGCCACGTATGAGCTACCTTTAAACATGGAGAATTATAAGTTTGTATATTTTTTTTAGTTTTAATGCATCCATACCTAAACTTATTTGATTGTAAAAAGGAAATTTATCTCTTTATCCTACAAAGGTACATGAAATTTCCATTGGATAGAACCACTCCTGCTTTTCCCAAAATAAACGGATCTCTGTTGTATCAGAGAAAAATGATAACGATGGGAAGCATCACTGGTGCTATGTTTCGACACCGAAAACGTATAAAATCACTACCCAAATGCATTTACGTATTTAATAAAAGAGCAAAGTGAAAATGAAATGGCTTTTATCAACGTGAAAATCCTCATTCCCCTTTCGGACTAGGCATTTTATTCTTTTTAAAAAGGATTTTCTTTTGCATCCTTTGTTATCCTTTCCCGATATATTTTCCCATTATGTCTCGAATGAAATGCTTTTATAAAATCTTAATTTGAATTTTGTATTTGAATAGAAGGTAAAACTTAAAATGAATGTAAGTTATTTTAAATGAAAACATCGAAAAGTGTTTAGATTTAAAGTTATAATTTAAAGCCATGGAAATCTTTTTTTTTCTTTTTTAATTATTCGATATTACTTGATACCGATCAATAAACTACCCAAACTGAATTTATTCACAATTGCCAGCGAATCTTACATAAATATATAAGCAAATAATGATAAAAAGTAATTCAAATTTTTATCGAAACACATATGTTTGTTTAAGGGACACCTAATGATGGAATAAATTTACCTAAACAATACCTCAAGTTCAAAACTATCCTTATACATACACGCACGTACGAACACACAGACACACACATATATATATATATATATATATATATATATATATATATATATATATATATATATATATATATATATATATATATATATATGTATGTATGTATATTTATTAATCTATTCATTTATTTATCCCTTTCTGTGTGGCAATACGTTTACTTGGAAGAGGGGTTTGCGTATCGCCATGATCAGCAAAGCTGTACTTGTCGGGGCCACCCATACTTGGTTAGTTTTCTGTGGGTGATCAGACGAGAATCTTCCACCATCCTCAATCAGCACTAACAGCGTGGTGTTGAGAACTGACCAAAATCCAAGCATGAATTGACATTTCTGAGTCCTTTGTCCTGTTTTTGACCAAAAACGGCTGCATTTGTTGTTGTTGTTGTTGTTATTGTTGTTGAATATATTGTGAGTGTAAGTTTGTTTATATTATATGTATATGCACATATTCTTGCATGTATAGTGTATATACATATGTATATTTTTTCGAGTTTATGTTTATATCTATTTTTACAAAGATACTTTTGCAAAGACAACTTATATCAATAGACATAAATAACAACATTGGAGCAACCTAATATTTCAGACGTTTATCTGTGTTTGTCAGTATCAAACAAAAGAGCTTCCTGATTATTGAGAAATACACTTCAGGGGAAAATCCCTTCTTACCATCTCGCGGAAGAAAACTGCAAAAGATTTGCCACAAACAGATGCCAAAACCTTCCTCCCAAAGATGTTGGGAGAATGGAGGTTGGAATTGCATGAATAGAAATTGCTGATCAAATTTGTTCCAAGGTGAGAAAATAGGCAGGGGCCATTACAATAAACTCTCATTGAAACTGTTTACCTGACATTGCTTTGGTTGAAAGAAAATTCTACATATTGCGAACTTTTTCAAAGCAAATATCCATTCAAAGTTGATTTTACTCTCTCACTAAATACCAATATTGGATGTCTTTTTTTTTATTAAAAGTAAATTATATTTTTTAAATATACGTTATGCTATCTAACAATTTGCTGCTATGTTCATATTTCTGACCCAATGACCAAAGATCTTGTAACGCCAA
>NC_090738.1:84857471-84859971 GCF_036898095.1 Palaemon carinicauda
CGTTTTTAAATATCATTCAGTGTTATTTCTTATTTTCATCTCATTCTTATTTGCTTGTTTTTTTTCATATATTTATTTTTTCTCTTTTGTGTTTCGGTGATTTATCACAGTTGATCACAATTGATACCTTTTTGTTTGATTTATTCTAAAATTTATATATTTTCATTTACGCCTTGCCTTCTTTTATTTCAAAGATATTCTATTTTCATGATATCTGTTAACTTCTTGGTTTTATATTTAATTCATTTTACGAATCTCTCAAGATCTTATTTACATGTATTAGAAATCCTCAAAACCATATATCATAAGGTGCCAGTATTAAAAGGTTATAAGAGAATATATTTTCTGCCTTTATATTCTGGGAATTATTAAATAAAACAAACCCCGCAAGGAGTCCTCAAAAACAGACTGACAACGTCATTTATATGAAAAGTTGTCCTTTCGAATAAGATTGACAACATAATTTCCATGAAAAGTTGTCATTCAAATAAGGCTGACAACATCAGTTTCATAAAATGCCCTTTCGAATAGCACTGACAACATAATTTTAATTAAAAGTCGTTATTCGAACAAGACTGACGCCACCATTTTCAAGAAAAGTTGTCCTTTCGAAGAAGACTGACATCACAATTTTCATGAAAATATTTCCTTTCTAATGACTGACAAAATCATTTCCATGAAAAATTATCCATCCGAAGAAGACTGACATCACAATTTTCATGAAAACTTTCCTTTTTAATGACTGACAACATAATTTACATGAAAAGTTGTCCTTTTGAAGAAGTCAGAAATCACAATTTCATGAAAATTTCTCCTTTTTAATGACTGACAACATAATTTTCCTGAAAATTTGTTCTTTTAATTCTTTATACATCGAAGATTGAGAACTTCGGTAAAGCTCCTTTGGAAAATATGATTAGGAAGGATAAGAAGAGAGAAAAGAAATTACATGAAAGACCTGAAAGAGTAATCCCAAGGAGACAAGATGATTAAAAGACTCCGGGAAAGAAAATAGAGAATGAGTTAGGAATTACAGGATTGGAAAGAATTGCATGAATAGCTTTGCTTAGGAAAATAGACGGTTCATGTTCACAACACGAATTCATCTGTTGGTGAAGGACTCTCTCTCTCTCTCTCTCTCTCTCTCTCTCTCTCTCTCTCTCTCTCTCCTCTCTCTCTCTCTCTCTGTATATATATATATATATATATATATATATATATATATATATATATATATATATATATATATATATATATATATATATATATATATATATATATATATATATTATTTGGTTTATTGTTAATAGTTTTCTGAAATGCTATAACAAAAGTGTTTTAGTTGGGAATTTACAACACGGAAGGACATTTTTTTTTTCACTTATGTAATATACTCATTAAGAAAAATAGTATTGATTACTTCATTGCATATGCATGCGGGAAAAAAAGTTATGGAACTAAAAGCTAAAAATAAAGATATTTTTTCTTCAATCTTTCTCTTCTTCCAGCTTGACAAGGATTCAAACTAAGGTAAACTTACGCTTCAGAGATTAATTGTGTGTGGTTCTCGTCTGTATTTTGTTTGTTCATATTAGGGAAGAATACACCTATATGAATTACCACAAAATATCTTGAATATTCAGTATAGTTTTCAAATGAGAATTTTGAAGCCTTGAAACATTCTAGAAAAAGAACTATTCACGGAAATCGTAAGTTTCTTTTCAAACATGTGTAAATTCTTGCCTAATTTCAGAAAGAAAAAAACTTGCTATTATATGCCACTAGGAAGTTCATCATTCATAATAATGTATGATAACAAAACCGATTTATAAATGCAATACGTAAACCAAAATTCAATGTAAACATGGCAAAATTTTCCACCTATCTAAACAAACACTATCGATATCTGACTAGATTTTTCCGAAAAACTCATGTTCCAGATAAAAAGGAAAAGAACGTAATCTTGTTTCCTAATACATGTTCAGAAAACGTTTGACCAAATTACCGTCTGTTTATGAACCTAAAAGGCAAGTGATGAATTTCCCTCAGAACGAAAAGTGATTGATGATTAATCTCTAGCGGTGGATGAATCATGTTCATGTCTGCATGGTTATTATTAAATGATATATGGTTATTCAGTGTTTTGGGGAACGGGAGAAATTTTTTTTTTATTACCTCCGCCAACGAAATTGAAAAAAGGTTATGTTTTACCCCGTGCTCGTGTTTTTGTTTGTGTGTGTGTTTGTTTGTGAGCAGCTTCCTGGCCACAATTTTAATCATAGAGTGATGAAACTAGCAGGGATTGATTGTTATGTAAAAAGCTGGACATAATTAAATTTTGAAAGGTCAAGGTCACGGTCTAACGAAATGTCAAATTCACGTAATCAGCCGTAAGTTTGGACATCGTGGTCAAAGAGACTTCAAACTTGGTTCATGTTTGAGTTTATGAAAATCCATGTCATTTAATACATGATAAGGTTGAAGGTCAAGGTCGAGTCCA
>NC_090738.1:84869971-84872471 GCF_036898095.1 Palaemon carinicauda
AAACAGAGTGAGATATAAAAAAATGTGATGCTGATGAAAAATAGGAAGAGGATATGAATTTTGAATCAAAATTGTTGCTCATGTATTTCAAAACGATTAGAAGTTAAAATTGATGAGCTTGGAATCTTAGGAGATAATCAGGAAAACAATAATTAGCTGAGATGCTCTACTGAAATTTTCAGGGGGATTCTTTTATACAGAGATATGATTTCCCGGTATATAATTGCAACAAAATTCTATCAAGAGCTAAGTATTTCATGGTTTAACCCTGAATCTTGACTTTTCTTTACATTTTGAGAATTTAAAAAGGTGCGAAGAATTACTCATTTCTATCATTTGATAATCTACTCATTTCAATAAGAAAATCGTAGAGTGCATTAAAACTTACCTTGAACTTCTATAAATTTTTCTGTAAGTTCTCATTATTATTATTATTATTATTATTATTATTATTATTATTATTATTATTATTATTATTATTATTATTATTATTATTATTATTTATTATTATCATCTAAGCTACAACCCCAGTTTGAAAAGCAGGTTGCTACAAGCCTAAAGGCTCCACCAGGGAAAAATAGTTAATTGAGGAAAGGAAATAAGGAAACAAGTAGACTATATATAAGAAATAATAATAAAACTATATAAAATATCTTAAAGAATAACCTATAGTTTACTTTTTACTTCTAATATTCAAAATATTTTCTTGGGACATAGTTCTCCGACAAAGCATTCTCTTCCACTAAGAATATGCTATAAATAGGCACACCTAAATCACCCCCCCCCCCCCACAACTCCCCCCCACTCCCATAGAATATCACAAAATCATAAGATTTTTGTCGGATATAAATTCTGCTAGACAATTTCCTTTCAGTCAGGCGATGCCATCTCCTTTCGGTGCCAAAATCACGTGCACACGCAACGATGACGTCCGAGTTTAAGGATATTTCCTGTTCCCTTGTGATATCCTGACAGGAAGTCACTTCAGATTGCAGGTTACTCTTTAAACCTGTCATATTGTCAAAAACTTGAGTGAGTTTCACCAATTATTGTTAGATATATATTAGAGTTTGTTTGAAAATACGTCATGTGGCTTTTCAACTTCGTTTGGAATGTAGGATAGCCATAAAATGTAAACACAAACTGAAATGTGTTTAACTGGAGTATGTCCACTATATATATATTATATATATATATATATTATATATATATATATATATATATATATATATATATATATATATATATCATTATTATCATCATCTCCTACGCCTATTGACGCAAAGGACCTTGGTTAGATTTCGCCAGTCGTCTCTATCTTGAGCTTTTAAATCAACACTTCTCCACTCATTATCTCCTACTTCGTGCTTCATAGTCTTCAGCCATGTAGGCCTTGGTCTTCCAACTCTTCTAGTGCCTTCTGGAGCCCAAATATATGTTTGGTGAACTAATCTCCCTCGGGATGTGCGAAGAGGAAGACCAAACCATCTCCATCTTCCCCTCAGTATGATCACATCCACATATGTCACTCAAGTAATCTCTCCTATAGTTTCATTTCTAATTCTTTCCTACAATTACACTCCCAATATTCTTCTGAAGAGTTTGTTATCAAATCTACAAAATCTGATGGATATTGTTTCATTGCCATACCAAGATTCATGTCCATACAGTAACATGGACCTCACTAAGCTGATAAATTGCCTGATTTTTATATGTAATTTCAGGGGATTTTATTTCCAAATTTAATTAAACTTGCCATTGTCTGATTTTCTTTTTCCAATCTTCATTATATTCCAGTTCTAAAGATCTTATATTAAAGATCATAGTTTCCAAATATTCAAATGATTCTACCTTATTAATCCTTTCTCCTTCCAGTGTTATTTCATCTTCCTTTGCATATACCATCTTCATCATCTCGGTCTTTCTTCTATTTATGTTGAGCTCAACCTTCTGTGATATGTCATGCATTCTGGTAATCAAGCATTATAAGTCATGTGGTGTTCTGCTAATAAGGATAGCATCATGAGCATTCTCTCTGTCAGCTAATTTCCTATTGCCAGTTAAATAATATCTGTTTTAATGAAATATATTCATAGCTGCTACATTTATTTTGTTTGATTATCATTGTATGATACAACACATACTTTAAGTGTTAAATAGAACATTCTGAATCGTCTTTAATTTTCAAACATTCACTCCATATTATATTTTTTTTTCTCTAGTATTTTCATTTGTCTTAATCATTTACTCCATTTTCCCTTATAGTGATCATATATAACGAATAGAGAAAAAAAATATATATTATTTCAAATATTGATATTAGTGACTACTTCAGTGATCTGTAATCCATCAGCCTTGGAAGGGATTTACTCCATTAAATCCTATGAAAATCCATTTAATTCATAGCGTTGTAATATTAATCAAATGTATTTTATGAATATACACTTAATGAGAATTTAACCTTTCAACATATATAAGCTTCTTAATTAGTTTATCCATA
>NC_090738.1:84879971-84884971 GCF_036898095.1 Palaemon carinicauda
AGCACGACTTTGAGATTGCATACCAAAGCAAAAGCACGACTTTGAGATCGTATTTCAAAGCAAAAGCACGACTTTGAGATTGCATACCAAAGCAAAAGCACGACTTTGAGATCGTATTTCAAAGCAAAAGCACGACTTTGAGATTGCATACCAAAGCAAAAGCATGACTTTGGGATCATATTCCAAAGAAAAATCAAGACTTTGAGATCACATACCAAAGCAAAAGCACGGCTTTGAGATCGTACTCCAAAGCAAAAGCACGACTTTGAGATCGTATTTCAAAGCAAAAACACGACTTTGAGATCGCATACCAAAGCAGAAGCACGACTTTGAGATCGCATTCCAAAGCAAAAGCACGACTTTGAGATCGCATATCAAAGCAAAAGCACGACTTTGAAATCACATACCAAAGCCAAAGCACGACTTTGAGATCGCATACCAAAGCAAAAGCACGACTTTGAGATCGCATTCCAAAGCAAAAGCACGACTTCGAGATCGCATATCAAAGCAAAAGCACGACTTTGAAATCACATACCAAAGCCAAAGCACGACTTTGAGATCGCATACCAAAGCAGAAGCACGACTTTGAGATCGCATTCCAAAGCAAAAGCACGACTTTGGTATCGCATATCAAAGCAAAAGCACGACTTTGAAATCACATACCAAAGCCAAAGCACGACTTTGAGATCGCATACCAAAGCAAAAGCACGACTTTGAGATCGCATACCAAAGCAAAAGCACGACTTTGAGATCGTATTCCAAAGCAAAAGCACGACTTTGAGATCGCATATCAAAGCAAAAGCACGACTTTGAGATCGCATACCAAAGCAGAGGCACGACTTTGAGATCGCATACCGAAGCAAAAGCACGACTTTGATATTGCATTCCAAAGCAAAAGCACGACTTTGAGATCGCATACCAAAGCAAAAGCACGACTTTGAGATCGCATTCCAAAGCAAAAGCACGACTTTGAGATCGCATTCCAAAGCAAAAGCACGACTTTGAGATCGCATACTAAAGCAAAAGCATGACTTTGAGATCGTATTCCAAAGCAAAAGCATGACTTTGAGATCGCATATCAAAGCAAAAGCATGACTTTGGGATCGTATTCCAAAGAAAAAGCATGACTTTGAGATCGCATACCAAAGCAAAAGCAGGACTTTGGGATCCTATTCCAAAGAAAAAGCACGACTTTTGGATCCCATACCAAAGCAAAAGCATGACTTTGGGATCGTATTCCAAAGAAGAGCACGACTTTGAGATCACATTCCAAAGCAAAAGCATGACTTTGGGATCGTATTCCAAAGCAAAAGCACGACTTTGAGATCGCATACCAAAGCAAAAGCACGACTTTGAGATCGTATTCCAAAGCAAAAGCACGACTTTGAGATCGTATTCCAAAGCAAAAGCACGACTTTGAGATCGCATTCCAAAGCAAAAGCACGACTTTGAAATCACATACCAAAGCCAAAGCACGACTTTGAGATCGCATACCAAAGCAAAAGCACGACTTTGAGATCGCATTCCAAAGCAAAAGCACGACTTTGAGATCGCATATCAAAGCAAAAGCACGACTTTGAAATCACATACCAAAGCCAAAGCACGACTTTGAGATCGCATACCAAAGCAGAAGCACGACTTTGAGATCGTATTCCAAAGCAAAAGCACGACTTTGAGATCGCATATCAAAGCAAAAGCACGACTTTGAAATCACATACCAAAGCCAAAGCACGACTTTGAGATCGCATACCAAAGCAAAAGCACGACTTTGAGATCGCATACCAAAGCAAAAGCACGACTTTGAGATCGTATTCCAAAGCAAAAGCACGACTTTGAGATCGCATATCAAAGCAATAGCACGACTTTGAGATCGCATACCAAAGCAGAGGCACGACTTTGAGATCGCATACCAAAGCAAAAGCACGACTTTGATATCGCATTCCAAAGCAAAAGCACGACTTTGAGATCGCATACCAAAGCAAAAGCACGACTTTGAGATCGCATTCCAAAGCAAAAGCACGACTTTGAGATTGCATTCCAAAGCAAAAGCACGACTTTGAGATCGCATACCAAAGCAAAAGCACGACTTTGGGATCGCATACCAAAGCAAAAGCACGACTTTGAGATCGCATTCCAAAGCAAAAGCACGACTTTGAGAATGCATTCCAAAGCAAAAGCACGACTTTGAGATTGCATTCCAAAGCAAAAGCACGACTTTGATATCGCATTCCAAAGCAAAAGCACGACTTTGAGATTGCATTCCAAAGCAAAAGCACGACTTTGAGATCGCATACCAAAGCAAAAGCACGACTTTGAGATCGCATACCAAAGCAAAAGCATGACTTTGAGATCGTATTCCAAAGCAAAAGCATGACTTTGAGATTGCATTCCAAAGCAAAAGCACGACTTTGAGATCGCATACCAAAGCAAAAGCACGACTTTGAGATCGCATACCAAAGCAAAAGCATGACTTTGGGATCGTATTCCAAAGAAAAAGCATGACTTTGAGATCGCATACCAAAGCAAAAGCAGGACTTTGGGATCCTATTCCAAAGAAAAAGCACGACTTTTGGATCCCATACCAAAGCAAAAGCATGACTTTGGGATCGTATTCCAAAGAAAAGCACGACTTTGAGATCACATTCCAAAGCAAAAGCATGACTTTGGGATCGTATTCCAAAGCAAAAGCACGACTTTGAGATCGCATACCAAAGCAAAAGCACGACTTTGAGATCGTATTCCAAAGCAAAAGCACGACTTTGAGATCGTATTCCAAAGCAAAAGCACGACTTTGAGATCGCATACCAAAGCAAAAGCACGACTTTGAGATCGTATTCCAAAGCAAAAGCACGACTTTGAGATCGTATTCCAAAGCAAAAGCACGACTTTGAGATCGCATACCAAAGCAAAAGCACGACTTTGAGATCGTATTCCAAAGCAAAAGCACGACTTTGAGATCGCATACCGAAATAACACAAGATATTCCTACCAAAATCATTAATAGTGATAACCATATATTTGAAGTAAAACACCAGATTGTATATTTCCGATATCCTTATATATTGAACAAAGTGCCACCTTTTTTTTTATATCATCCGCTAAAGTTTGAAGTATACCTTCAGAGGCATCCATCACCCCATCACAACTCCATTACCCAACCACCTTTGAGAGAATAAGCATTAGCGCAGTATGATTTTGGTCCACCAAAGTAATGTCTTTATCCTCTAATGATCATTATGTTGTGAAGTGAAAAATAAATACAGTGGATGACTAATACGAAAAGTTATGTTTATGGAGTAGATTTTAACTCTTTTAACACTTACTTTACGTTAGTATCATATTCCTTTGACAGTTCAAACATATCTTGAATAAATCATAAATTGTCCAATATGGGATACAAAAATCAAAACTCCCAGCCAATTTTGATATATATAATTGTGGGTGAGATTCACGATATCTGCTTGGAAGTTTTGATATGGATTTTGTTGTATTTTTGCCTGATAGAATGTGTGTATTTCAGTTTTTAAATAGTTATTTTTGATGAAAAATAGCTTATTTCTAAAAAGTATATATATATATATATATATATATATATATATATATATATATATATATATATATATATATATATATATATATATATATATATATATATATATATATATATATATATATATATATATATATATATATATATATATATATATATATATATATATATATATATATATTATTATTATTACTGTCCAAGCTACAACCCTAGATGGAAAAGCAAAGTGCTATAAGCCCAGGGGCTCCAACAGGGAAAAATAGCCCAGTGAGGAAAGGAAATAAGGAAATAAATAAATGAAGAGAATAAATTAACAATAAATCATTCTAAAAAAAGTAACAACGTCAATACAGATGTGTCATATATAAACTATTAACAACGTCAAAAACAAATATGTCATATATAAACTATAAAAAGACTCATGTTCACCTGGTCAAGAAAAGATTGGAAACATTGATTCATAAATGCAATAGCGTCTGTAATTTTGGTACTCATCAAGGGATTGACTGCGAGGTATGTCCAAAAGGAAACCAGACTTACAACAAACCTTATCGGACACTTTAATCGGATAACACTTATATTCCATACCATTATTATTATCATTATTATTATTATTACTATCCAAGCTACAACCCTAGTTGGAAAAGCAAGATGCTATAAGCCCAGGGGCTCCAACAGGGAAAAATAGCCCAGTGAGGAAAGGAAATAAGGAAATAAATAAATGAAGAGAACAAATTAACAATAAATCATTCTAAAATAAGAAACAACGTCAAAACAGACATGTCATATAATAAACTATCAACAACATCAAAAACAAATATGTCATAAATAAACTATAAAAAGACTATGTCCGCCTGGTCAACAAAAAAGCATTTGCTCCAACTTTGAACTTTTGAAGTTCTACTGATTCAACCACCCGATTAGGAAGATCATTCCACAACTTGGTCACAGCTGGAATAAAACTTCTAGAGTACTACGTAGTATTGAGCCTCGTGATGGAGAAGGCCTGGCTATTAGAATTAACTGCCTGCCTAGTATTACGAACAGGATAGAATTGTCCAGGGAGATCTGAATGTAAAGGATGGTCAGAGTTGTGAAAAATCTATATATATATATATATATATATATATATATATATATATATATATATATATATATATATATATATATATATATATATATATATATAAATATATATATATATATATATATATATATGTATATATATATATATATATATATATATATATATATATATATATATATATATATATATATATATATATATATATATATATATATATATATACCCCACACGATCACATTTGGCCTAGTACGCACCCCTTTTCTGACCTAACTACCTATTTATTTACCATTTTGTTAAGAATTTCAGGGAAAGATAATTATTTTAGTATCTCACATACAGTAACAGTATCATTTTCTTTGATTC
>NC_090738.1:84892471-84899971 GCF_036898095.1 Palaemon carinicauda
TGCAGCTAAACGCAAGAGCCAAGAAGAGATTAACGGCCTGAAGTTAGACTGTGATAAACTACAGGTGGAGTATGAAATACTCTCTGAAGCTGGAACTTCATATGTTGGTTCCGTTGCTAGTAATGCTTCACAACGGGAGAAGAGGGACTCATCAGTTCAGTTGGATGTCAAAGGGATTGAGCAGTGGGGAAGTGATGTAAACTCTCACTATGAGAGTGGGAGAATCAGCAGGGTTCATGAAGCAGATGTGAATCCTACAAACGTCCACAGTGTGACGTATGAGCTGAAGGGTCTTGAACATCATTTAACTCCATTGGCCCCAGATGCGACGCCTTTTGTGCCAAGACGTGTTCCCTTAACTCGAGATGTGTCACAAGCAGATCTGCAAACTTCTGAAATAGTAAAGGCTCTTGATTGTACACTAACTAGTCAGCAAGAACTAACACGACGAATGCAGCTGCCACAGATGAAGCTGGAGCGTTTCAGCGGAGACTTAACCAAATTCTCCATGTTTAAGAATTCTTTCACCTGGATTGTGGAGTGTAATACCGACGACCCTGCACGAAGGCTAACTCACCTATACAACTGTTTAGATTGTACTCCCAAGAACCTGATTGTGCATGGGAGATATTGTGTCGTAAATACAAGAATGACAATGACCTGTCAGATGCTTATGTCAAGAAGCTATTTGATTGGAAGGAGATTAATGCAGGTGATATTGATGGCCTGGAAAATTATGCTGCATGTTTGAAGACAGTTAAGGCAGCACTTGGTAATAACTACCATCGAATAGAGCTTCAAGAAACAATGAAGAAGATTGTTGAAAAGCTCCCATACCAACTGAGAGTGAGATGGGTAGCGAAATGCGAGGAACATAAGTTCAAGCTTCCAGCTCTAATAGAGTACATTGAGAAACAGGCATGTATTGCCAAGCATCTCTCTTATTATGAGTGCGACCGTCATATCCCGAAGCCTACTGAGAAGCCATCCAAGCCTGTCAGGCCTAAGACCTTACCTGTGCACCACACGGCTTCACCAGCTAGAGGGAAATGGTGTCCCTTCTGCACTAAGGAGGACCATGAACTTGAAGAGTGCTTCAAATTTGAGAGGTTGAAGCTTCCAGATCGCTGGGAGGTGATAAAGAAGGCAAGATACTGCTTCAGGTGTCTTAATGGTGAACATTTATATGCAAAATGTGAAGATGCATCAATCTGTGAAAGGTGTGGATCTCACAAGCACCATACCATGCTGCATAGTCCACCTAAGACTGCAAGCAATACAGGTGCGGCCCATGTGGGAGGCAAAAGTGCTATCGGGGGCGGTGAGAAGGCAGTTGGTGCTACAGAAGGTGGCGCGACTGCTACAGCTGGCAAGAGTGCTGCAGCCCCAAATGTGCAACCTATGTTCTCAGTGTGTGCAAGCCAGTTACCTAAGGGAAGAACAATGCTGAAGATCTTACCTGTTCTTGTAAATGGCATCCATGCAACCTATGGATTCATCGACAGTGGAGCTGCCCCAACATTGGCAGCAAGAAGCCTGATAGACCGAATGGGTCTCAAAGGAAGACCATGTAACCAGATCATGGCAACTGAAGCAGGGACTTTCACTTGTAAGGAAGTTCTGTCCCTACACATTGGTAATATTAATACTGATGAAGGAGAGCATGTGACCGACGTGTTTGTGGCTGACAAGATCAATGTGTCTATGGACCATGCCATGCGTCAAGAATGGCTGACCAATTGGCCACATCTGAGTGACCTGGAAGTGGAGAGTCTACCTGAAGATCATCGTCAAGTAGAGCTGATCATTGGGCTAGACACGACATTAAACAGAGTGATTCTAGACCAGCGACATGGG
This sequence comes from Palaemon carinicauda, assembly GCF_036898095.1. NCBI lineage: Eukaryota > Metazoa > Arthropoda > Malacostraca > Decapoda > Palaemonidae > Palaemon > Palaemon carinicauda. Next base: position 84,894,329 of record NC_090738.1, read on the forward strand.
CTTAAGGACGAGCCATCTGCATACCTGACCAAGCTAGGGTGGGTTGTTTTCAGCCCAATAGGACCTAGATTGCCTTCAGGTCCTGCCCTTCTGTTCCATGTGTGCACTGTGGATGATACAACAGAACTTCTGCTATGCAACTTCAACCAAGACTTTTGGGAGAAAGAGACACTCTCAAAGATAGAAGATTCTTTTGAAGACAAGAGATTCCTGTCTTTGCTGGACGAAACTGTTGTCCAGACAGATGGCAAGTATGTTGCTTGCTTACCTTTAGTGACACTGAGCCTCTACCTAATAACCGTGCCATGGCAGAACGTAGGGCTCACTCCTCAAAGAAGAAATTTGAGGCAAATGAAACGTACAAGACTAAATACGTCGAACAAGTAGAGAAGTACCTTTTGAAAGGGTACGCTGAGCTTGTCCCAGTCGACAAGCTGAATCGCAGTGATGGCCGTATGAACTACATGGCCCACCATGGGGTCAAACACCCTACCAAGGACAAGCTTAGGGTTGTCTTCGACCTTAAGGCTAAGCATGCTGGGACCTCACTCAATGACCACCTCATGCAGGGACCAGATCTCACAAGTATTCTTGCTGGAGTGCTGCTGCGCTTCAGGGAAGGACAACATGCTGTTACTGCGGACATACAAGAAATGTTCCATCAAGTCAAGGTGCCAGAAGACGAGAGGGACTCTTTACGCTTCCTGTGCTGGCCAGGTGGAGACACCAATCAAGCTATTCAAGAGTTCAGGATGACTTCACATGTGTTTGGAGCGCGATCGTCCCCAAGTGTAGTCAACTTCTGCCTCAGACAGGCAGCACTGGACTATGGTAACAAGTATGGTGAAGACGCTTGCCATGCCGTACGACGCAACTTCTACGTTGACAACTTGTTGAAGTCAATGGACAGCGAGGAAGACTGTATCCAATTGACAAAAGACCTCATTGGACTCTGTGCTGATGGAGGATTCCGGCTGAACCAGTGGACATCTAGCAACAAGTGCATTCTCGCTGCCATGCCTGAAGGGGAGAGAGATAAATCAGTGGCTACATTGGACCTCAGTAAGGACGAGCTGCCTACGGAGCGCGCTTTGGGTATCCACTGGAACATGAGCAGTGATGAGTTCATCTTCAAGATCAACCTGAAGGAGAAGCCTAGGACACGAAGAGGAGTTCTCTCTGTAGTGGCTTCCTTGTATAATCCACTTGGTTTTGTCGCACCTTTCACCCTGAAAGGGAAGATGTTACTACAAGAACTGTGTCGTCGCAACTTACCTTGGGATGAAGAAATGAACAACGACGAAGCAAATCGCTGGAGCAGATGGACTTCCCAGCTTCAGTGTCCAGGAGACTTCAAGATCACAAGAAGCCTGGTGCCTCCAGACTTTGGGGAGGTATCATCGTACCAACTTCACCATTTTGCGGACGCAAGCCAGGCAGGATATGGTGTGGCCACGTATCTGCGCACGGTAAGCAAGAATAACCAAGTGAACAGTACACTGGTTATGGGTCGAGCTCGTGTAGCTCCCCTCAAGAGACCAAGTATTCCACGAATGGAATTGACTGCTGCTGCTGTGGCAGCTCAACTTGATTGCAAGATCAGGTCAGAACTCGATTTGGAGTTGTGTGACTCAGTGTTCTGGACCGACAGCACGTCTGTCCTGAAGTACATCCGTAACCTGTCTGCAAGATACCACACATTTGTAAACAACCATGTGAACCTCATCCGCGACCTCAGTGACATCACCGCTTGGAGGTATGTGAACACCTCTGCGAACCCTGCAGACCTGGCCTCTCGGGGCCTTGATGTGGACAGCTTGCTGGAGTCGTCGCTGTAGCTGACAGGACCAGAGTTCCTGTGTCAAGAGCAGGACAGTTGGCCAGCTCTTCCTGACGATGTTAAGCGAGCAGAACTAGATGGAGATCCAGAAGTTAAGTAGTCTGCACCCATCTTCAGCAGGGTGGTGCCGGAACCAATCCTAGTGGAGAAGATTGCTGCCAAGTTCTCTTCATGGACCAAGATAGTGCGAATCATCGCTCGACTGAGGCGATTAGGAACCAAGAGTGGATCAGAAGTGTTATCTGCAAACGAGATGAATTGTGCAACAACCATATTATGGAAGAAGATTCAAGCTCAAGAGTATGGGAGTGAGAGCAAATCACTCTCCAAGAAGGATTCCAAGGTGAAGAAATCCAGCAAGATTTGCAAGTTGCGACCATTTCTACAAGAAGGCTTGCTGAAGGTTGGTGGAAGACTCTGTGAAGCCACCATCAGTGATAGCTGCAAGCACCCCATCATTCTTCCATCCAAGTCACCAGTTGTGAGGAAGATGGTGTGATGGACCCATGAAACAAACAGCCATTGTGGGCAGAACCATCTTATGGCTGAACTAAGAAAAAACTACTGGATCGTTCATGGAAATTCAGTAGTTAGATCAGTGATACGTGACTGTGTCATCTGTAGAAGACTCAGTTGTCGGCCAGTGAATCAAGTGATGGCTGACTTGCCCTCTGACCAGATCTGTCCGGGGGATCCTCCCTTCACCAATACAGGGGCAGACTGCTTCGGTCCCTTCTTTGTGAAGCAAGGCCGCTCTACAGTGAAGCGCTGGGGAGCCATTTTTACCTGCCTGACAGTGCGAGCAATTCATCTGGAGGTTCTCAGCTCGATGGATCAAGACTCCTTTGTGAATGCAGTGAGAAGATTTACGGCCAGGCGAGGAGCTGTCAAGAGAATATGGTCAGACAACGGTACCAACCTCGTCGCAGCTGACCGAGAGCTGTAGGAAGCTCTTCAAGACATCAAGGAAGAGGAAATTGCCCAAACCCTAGCAGCTAAGGGCATCGAGTGGCGTTTCAACCCGCCATATGCGACACACCTCGGAGGAGTCTGGGAACGCCTCATACGCTCAGTGAGAAGAGCTCTCAGTGCAACCTGCCTGCAGCAGGTCACCACTGACGACACACTATCGACACTGTTCTGCGAAGCAGAGTCTTTGGTGAATGGAAGACCCCTAACCAAGGTAAACGACGACCCAGACTGTCCACTGCCATTGACGCCTAGTATGCTGCTGACTCTGAAGAGTGCAGTGCTCCCAGTAACGAAGACTGACCAGAAGGACTTGTATGTTAGGCGCCGCTGGCGTCAAGCGCAATATCTTGCCGACCAATTCTGGAAGCGATGGCTGAGGGAGTACCTTCCATTGCTTCAAGAAAGACAGAAGTGGACCGTCCAACGGCGAGACATCCAAGTTGGCGACATCGTGCTAACTACCGACGAACATCTCCCCAGAGGCTCGTGGCCTTTGGGGCGAGTCTTGGAAGTGACTCGAGACTCTGACAACCGAGTTAGACAAGCCAAGATTAAGACCGAGTGTGGGTTGTACTTACGTCCAGTGCAGAAAATGTGCCTTCTCCTTGAAACGGAATGTGATGACAGTGGAGTGCCATTGGAAAAAGAGTGAACGCCGTGCGCTGCTCATATGGCGTGCTGTGTATGTGGCATATTTGCAGTGTATTTTGTATACTACAAAATAGGGGGCGGTGTAGGATATGCCACAGCGATTTAACTTTTTAGTTAAGTTGGCGCTACACGTTTTCTTTGTTGATGATAAGGATGAGGAGATAAGCGAGCGTCGGGATTGCCTGATGTTTGTTTTTTATTTAATTATACACTTATGTGCACTATTTTGAATTGAATATTTCTATTGAATGGAAAACTGTATACATATTTTGTTTACTTTTTTATATGAAAAAGAAGTATTGAGTTGGTACTGAAAAATATTGTATTGTTATTGTTGGCATCTGCCCAAAAGGCCGCGATTTATGCCCGCCTTGGCGCCTTTGTTCAGTTCAGCGTGGGCAGGCTCTGGAAAGCACATGGAATTTCTGCATGCTGATGTTCTGCAGTATTTGTGGTGTGCTGAGCTGCCCAGTGTACTCATCATAGTATTAAGTAACCAGTGTTGCTGTTAGCTAGGAGGCTGAATGCATCTGGTGGTACAGCAACTTGTACCAGTGGTTATCTGAGAATTTTAGCATTAGAATCGGCGTCTGGAAAATGTAAGTTTATTTTCTATGTTAAGTGAACCTTACCTGTGGAATTACTGTATTGTATTTTACATAATTTACATTATTTTGTATTTACATGATATTTACAGTATATATATTATTTTACATGAATATTTACATTATTTTTTTGTATATTTATTGCTGCTTTTGTTTGCAGCGTCAAACCTCGCTGCTTTGATGGAATATATGAACACAACAGAGGATGAGTGTTTGACTTCACCCTTAGTAAAACGCCGATATTCAGAACGTAGCTGCACTGGTGGTGCAGTGTTTTACACCGTTAGTACCTACCATTTGTAATCGAGAATACGTTTCGAGGCTCTGCAAAGGTTTCATTTCTTCTCATTTCTTGACTGGTATACAATTTCTTGCTCTATAAACACTCCATTCGATGGGGCTGGCGATATAACAGCTTTCTTATCGTATGATTCCTTTAGGTTATTCAAAATTCAAGTTGAGCTATGTGCACTGGTAGCTTTTCACATAGCAAAGGTTGGCTTCAGAGAGAGAGAGAGAGAGAGAGAGAGAGAGAGAGAGAGAGAGAGAGAGAGAGAGAGAGAGAGAGAGAGAGAGAGAGAGAGAGAGAGAGAGAGAGAGAGCGTAAAAAAGGGCAATATTCCCCGAGTGATATCAGTCCATTTGTCAAAGATTTTTTTGTTTCGTTTTTTGGGGGAATGATATTTCCAGACCCCTACTTAGTTCTGTGCACAACCCAAAGCTCACCTTTAAACACCAACCATCAAGTAATTATTAACTTGATATCAACAAGTCATTGTGGATGTTTGAAGGAGGCCCAGCAAATACGTTACCTCTCACATATCTTGTTATATCAACCAGAGCCAATACAGATACTCTCATCAACCAGTTGAACCCTTGCTATCCGCACGTGATTGTGAATAAGTTTTTGGTTTTCATACGTGCGTGAGAATGCATACATGAATTAAGTAACAAACTTACAGCATGCACTCAAAAGAACCTCCCCTATAAATGAACAAATAAAACTCCACTCACTTCCCCAATACAAGAAGGACAAGGTGTTTGATTTCGAATAAAATAATTGAACTTGCCTTTACTGCTAGTGAGGCCCTCTCTCTCTCTCTCTCTCTCTCTCTCTCTCTCTCTCTCTCTCTCTCTCTCTCTCTCTCCTCTCTCTCTCTCTCTCTCCTCTCTCTTATATATATATATATATATATATATATATATATATATATATATATATATATATATACTATATATATATATATATATATATATATATATATATATATATATATATATATACAACATACACATACACATATGAGATGTCATGCATGTAATAGAGGAAACTACAGTTTCATCTCACTTCAGATTCAAGTTAACTCTCTCTCTCTCTCTCTCTCTCTCCTCTCTCTCTCTCTCTCTCTCTCTCTCTCTCTGAATAGATCTTTTTTAACTGAGAAAATATGTTAAAAGCATAAAGTTTTCCTTCAAACTCATGAGAAATCAATTGATAGACAAATATGCCTGAAACATGATATAAGTGCTACTATTTATCTGTTACTATTCTTGCACTTATATTTCAAGGGAAAA
>NC_090738.1:84917471-84918620 GCF_036898095.1 Palaemon carinicauda
CCTCATAAACTCTCTCATTAAAGATTAGGTCAATATCCAGTGTCTGGTTTCCAAGGAACCAATCATTAAGAGAAAATTATATTCAGGTTAATAACGTTTATTAATTTCTAAATCTATGGAAACCAACTCAATGATTCTTGAAATTGCCTCCATATTGAGTACAGTAAAAGAACAACGCATACAGTAGGAAATAGCTAAGCTCCGATAATTGACTTCTCTCATCACCAAATCACAACTTTATTGGAGAGAATATAATAATGGAAATTTCCATCGTGCCTAAGGTCTAAAAATCCCTTTAGTATGAAAACATCCCCCTTACAAATATAATCCTTTTATACAATAATTATTGATAATTTTACCTATTGAAGTTCAAGTTCATGAAGTTAACCATATGAATAAAATATATAATTTAAAAATGAATGAAAAAACATTAAGAGCTAAAATTCAATATCATCAATTCTATGATTAATCAAAAAATATAATTGAATGTAAAAGCGACAGTGAATTTCGAAAGAAATTATCTATTTCAAACTGTATTTCTTTAGAAAAATAAGTTTTAGTTATCCTGTCTAAAAGTGCTTCTAGATACCACGAACGTTCAGACAAGGAAAGAAATGATAATAAGCCACACAAGAAGATCCTAATTGCCTTCCAGGCTTAGTTGGGGCGAAGAAAGAAATGAAGTTTTTATTTATTGGGACATTTTGTGGATTAGAATGATCGCCATAAAACCCCGGAAATGGATCAGAGCGCTTTTGCGTTCGTCATCCAAGCATCTCATAAACGCAACAAAGCTGGCGAAATTGAGGGAAGGCTCAAAGTGTGTGTGTGTGTGTGTGTCTCTCTCTCTCTCTCTCTCTCTCTCTCTCTCTCTCTCTCTCTCTCTCTCTCTCTCTCTCTCTGAACTGGGCTTTTTTAGCAAGTTTACTCTGTTCTTTTGATGTCACTTTTCAACCATGGTTATATTGTTTTTTGTACATTATAACCCTCACCTTTCATTGTAGTATATTTTTTTATAAAGAATGTATTGTTTCATTTGCATTTAAAACTTCATCAACCTTTGATATCAACACCATTGAATATTCTAGTCTACTGCAGTAGAAATAAATAATTTTACAGGCACATTTAGGTATTATTCTGGAATACTAT
>NC_090738.1:84919120-84921620 GCF_036898095.1 Palaemon carinicauda
GATGAAATTTCCCGCCAAATTCCCTGGCTCTCGAAGAATCTCGAGACAGCAACAATACAAATTGCCAAGTACCGCATTTTGTAGGAACTTGCTTCAAAACTATCCATAACTCAAAACCAATATGTTGTTAGTAACTTTTTTGGTGCATTACACTATCAGTGTAACAATATGGTGATTTAATAGAGAGTAAAAGTTCATTTCATGACATGATCACACAAACTTACCATGCCCATTTTAAGACAAAGTACAATAGAGGGTATATTTATTCACAAAAAATACCCTGCTCCTGGTGCAGAGGGGTATTTTTGAGCCTTAGGGTGTTTTTACATGTATATAAACCCCAGCTCAATCGTTATACCCTTTCTGTACCTTTAACTTTTTACAGTGTAGCTGAAGTTGACATATGTATATTTTACAACCACACACAAATTTTGTCAGCATTATCAATAACCTAAACCCGATAGTTTTAATTTTTATAGAGTAAAAATGATCTAGCCGACGCCATGGCCAGTGATAACGAGCCAAGAGTCCGGAAACATTCATTACGTAAGCAATGTAAACACCTTTTGACAAAATTTTGCCCCGCCTATTCACCAGACACCCATTCACCTTGTTCCATCGGCTCTGAAACCCATAACAGTCAAGAATGGCTAGCAGGATTTGAATTCCCCCGTGGTTGCAAACAGCATTTATCTTACGACTTGCAACTTTATACAGTCAAGAGAAAGCCCGTGGCCATATTTACTATAGCCTGAATAGGTAATTATTCAGTTTCTAGTTTAAATCCAATGTTTATGGTCTGATTTGTATTTAGCGTAATATGATTATAATACTTGTAATGTCATAAGGCTTTGAACATTTCCATTAACTATTCACTATGCCACAAGAGAGAGAGAGAAAGAGAGATTGTATGTAACAGACTTTATATAACCATTTTTGTTAAATAAGAATTTTGTGCTAAACTCTCCATCAGACTGATGGATCGTCCGATATGATTTTTTTTCTTCTTCTTGGCCGTACGACCGTGTTGGCTATGTTTTGGGCATGACTGCATTTGTAAATAAACCATGAATAGTTTTAGGAGTTTATTTGTACATCTAATGGGAACTTATAGAAGTAAAGTGAACATAATTCATTTATCCTTTAAAATAATTACTACATGTAGCAAACAAATAGTAGTAAAGATGATAATGCAATGAAGGAATGATACCATACTTATCTTTAGCTTCAACAACGGCAATAACATACCAGTTGCCATAATTTGTCAGCTTAATGAAATAACCTATCATCTAATGTTAAACTTAATTTCTGAGGAGGCCATGGCTTATTGCACAGTGAAAAAAAAAACATAACAAAGACTTATGAATGGGCGGAACGATACATAAATGTGGGTGGGGTATCTGTGCTAGCGTAGTAATACTACTGTAGCAGTAGTGCCGCAACAGTAGTATACACGAATTAAACGTTTAGGCCAACTGCTGGGATCCTTGAGGATCATTTAGCACTTCTTACAACTACTCGAGAAATGAGTTTTTATAGCCTGAATTTAAATTTTCTGATCCAACAATGCCCATGATAGCCTTCAGTGTTATCCTGAATTATAACGAGGCCAAAGTGGGTGGAGCCTCATGAAGTCATCATCCTGACGATAATTATTGGTGAAGGTTTAAGCCACAATACGGTACCGGCTTCTGTTTTTTTTTTCTTCTCAGTAAATAGGTAGGTAGATAGACAATAAATAAAAATTGCTTGACATTGGATATAGCAGTTATCAATGAGCTTGTCTACTACGTTTTTGAAAATTACCAACTATTCCCTACACCTTGTCAATCTGATTGTGACTTATAAAGTAGACTGTAATTTCTTAGGAAACTTATTTTGGGAGTTAGACTAATAATCGAAGTGTTTTTGTATTTATTAACATATTTGTTGGTTTGTTCATTATGACAATTATCAGTGGAGAGGTTTCAGAGTTCATAAAGGTGTACTGCTTTGCTTTTATTTAAACTTTTGTGTCATTGTTGGCAGAGGTATAGCTTTCGTTACGTATAGCCAATTATCGATCGAGAAAGAGGGAAGAAATGCCGTCATAAGTTACGTAACGAGTGCGTTCGAAACCTTTGCTCTGAATAAGTTGGCCCGTCTACAAAAAACGTCACTTTTACATTATAAGTACCAAATATATTCAACCTACGTAATGCAGAATATAGTCAAAATTTATGTATAGATATAATGTGCATTCTGAATAAGCGTTATATTTATGAAATTCATAGATAAAAAATTATTGCGAAAAAACCGTGTTACAGAGGCCTTGAATCTCATAGTAGGATATTTCCATATTGGGGCATTCTGCTTTTCAAATAGGGTTGTAGCTCAGCAAATAATAATAATAATAATAATAATAATAATATAATAATAATAATAATAATAATTATAATAATAATAATAATAATAACATCGAAAATTTGTTTGTGACATATATGTAATAATGTATTTAGGG
>NC_090738.1:84936620-84947236 GCF_036898095.1 Palaemon carinicauda
CACTGTTTAGTACAGATATAAGGAGAAAAAAATAATTTTAGGGACAGCACTAATTATTCTGAGTCGAATGATAGTTTTAGAGTAATTGTTTTCAAAGAAAAATATATACACAGTTTGTTGCAAATGCCAATTTCTTTCTAAACTACAACTTTAGAATACTATAAACTAAGATTTCAGGTGTGTTATCAACTTTTGTTGAATAGCAAATGAGGTAAGTTTGCAACAAAGTGCGTATAAACCGCAATCATTTCACATTTTGACACTATAAAGCAACTCTTATTCAAATTTGAAAAAATGTAAAGGTAATTGCGTTGTGTGACGGGCCGAGAGAGGAGTTGTGAAATCAAAGGCAGATTGGAAACGACTGAGCTATATTGTTGTGGAACACTCTCCTTATATACAAAATCTCAAGGCAACAGGACATGACAAGTTCACAAGGCAGACAATATCACAAAGGAAAAACCAGACTTGAATTTTCATGTTCGTTTTAGTGCGAGGGAGGAGCGAAGATACAAGCATAATATATACAAAAGGAATTATGTACAATTGTGTGAAACACGGTTGGTACATGGCTCCCCCCCTAAAAATGACATACTGTACATGTTAAATAGGGCGCCCTGATCTAGAGAGGCGAACTGTAGGCGGGTCATCTGGCAGAAGATAAGCAGGTTTTAGACGATCAATGGAGACCCAGTCTTCTTTGCCCCGAATGTTTAGGAGGAATGCTTTCGGACTGTGTCGGATCACAAGGAATGGTCCCGTGTAAGGGGGCGTTAACGGTGGCTTACTGGTGTCGTTGCACAGGAAGACGTGCGTTGCAGAGTGCAAGTCCGTTGGTATGTGATGCTTCGCTGGGGGCTTGTAAGTCTGGCGGCACGGAGTAAATTTTCCCACGACGTGACGTATGCGCTGGAGATCGTCGGAGGAGGTTGTAGAAGGAAAAAACTTGACAGGGATGACCAACGGGTCGCCATACACCATTTCGGCTGCCGAGACGTCGAGGGCGTCTTTAGGAGTGGTCCTTAGTCCAAGGAGGACCCAGGGAAGCTGAGTAAACCAGTTGCAATCCTTGCAGCGGGACATCAAAGCTGCTTTGAGGGTGCGATGAAAACGTTCAACCATTCCATTGGCAGCGGGGTTGTAGGCCGTTGTCTGATGTAGGGTGATGCCCAGGAGATTCGCTAATGACGTCCATAATTGAGAGGTGAAAGTGGTTCCCCTGTCAGAAGTAATATGCTCAGGGATACCGAATCTTGAAATCCATCCAGAGAGTAAGGCAGATGTACATGAGGCGGACGTTGCAGTTTCCATGGGAATGGCTTCAGGCCAACGAGTGGAGCGGTCGATGACGGTAAACAGGTAACGATGTCCTTGTGATGTGGGTAGGGGGCCTACAACGTCGACGTGAATGTGTGCGAAACGACGCTGAGGTTGAGGAAAGGTGCCCACTCCTGAATCCGTGTGTCGATGTACTTTGGAAGTTTGGCAAGAAGTACAGGCCTGGACCCAATCCTTAGCATCCTTAGAAATGCCGTGCCAAATGAACTTTGCCTTCAGCAGCTGTGCAATAGAACGGCAGGAGGAATGTGAAAGGCCGTGGATGAAATCAAACACCTGTCGGCGCATGGGAGCAGGAATCCAAGGTCGCGGTCTACCAGTACTGACGTCACAGAGGAGGGTGGTGTTGGAGTTTTCGAGGGGAAAATCCTCCCAACGGAGGGACGTGCAGGATGTCCTACAAGCTTGATACTCTGGATCCTGTCGTTGGGCTTCAGCCAGGGCGTTGTAATCCAATTCCAGTTGAACGGCAGCCAACGTGTTTCTTGACAGGGCATCGGCAACGGGATTCATTTTCCCAGGGACGTATTGGAGGGTGCAATTGTATTCAGCCACGGCGGAGAGATGTCGACGTTGACGGGCGTACCAGGCGTCAGACTGTCGAGTGAAGGCGTGCACCAGAGGCATGTGGTCTGTGCGAATGACGAAGGGCGTACCTTCTAAGAAATGGCGAAAGTGACGGACAGCCAGGTGCACCGCCAGCAATTCTCGATCGAAGGTAGAATAACCCGATTCTGCCTTGGACAGTTTTCTGCTGAAGAAGGCCAATGGGCGGGGCGAGCCTTTGACCACCTGCTCGAATACTGCACCAATAGCGACGTCGCTGGCATCGGTGGAGAGAAGGAGAGGGGCGTGTGGGATAGGAAAAGTGAGAGCCGCAGCAGTTGATAGGGCCTTCTTTGCATTGCAGAAGGCCGCTTCTTGAAGGGGACCCCACTTCAAGTCCTTTGGCTTGCCCTTGAGGGAGGCGTAGAGGGGAGCAAGAGTGGCGGCAATGGCTGGCAGAAAGCGGTGATAATAGTTGATCATGCCCAAGAATTCCTGCAGAGCTTTGATGGTCAAGGGCGTGGGGAAATTCTGAACGGCTGCTACCTTCTCAGTGAGGGGATGGACTCCTTCAGGAGTGATACGGTGCCCTAAGAACGACACTTCGTTGGCGCCAAAGGTACACTTGTCGTACCGGACTACAAGGCCGTTTTGTTGCAGGCGGTCGAGCACGATGCGCAGGTGACGGAGGTGTTCCTCTTTTGAGGAGGAGAACACAAGTATGTCGTCCACATAACATACACAGAAAGGGAGGTCCCCTAAGATGCCATCCATGAGACGTTGAAACGTTGCCCCAGCATTACGAAGGCCAAAAGAGGAGTAATTGAAGGTGTATGTGCCAAACGGAGTGGTGATGGCGGTCTTGGGGATGTCTTCTGGGTTCATAGGCACCTGATAATACCCCTTCAGGAGGTCGAGCGTAGAGAAAACCTTTGCTTTGTGCAGGTAGGAGGTTACATCGGCAATGTTTGGGAGGGGGTAGTGATCCGGTTCTGTTTGCATGTTCAGGCGCCTGTAATCCCCGCACGGACGGAGGGAGCCGTCTTTCTTCAGAACGATGTGTAAGGGTGACAACCATGGGCTGGAGGCCTTTTGGCAAAGGCCCATTTTCTCCATTTCGGCGAACGTCTGTTTGGCGGCTGCCAATCGTTCCGGTGCCAGACGTCTGAATTTTGCGAAGACTGGGGGTCCAGTCGTCTTGATATGGTGATAAATACCGTGCTTAGCAGGAACCGTGGGCGTTTGGCGAAGTTCTGGACGGAAAACTTCCGGGTACGACGTGAGGAGGTGGGCGTAGGCATCCGTGGGTGCGCTGATGTGGAGAGCGAGGTTAGAGGGGGCGGGTTGAAGAGGTGTCGACAAGTACGAGTCCGCATTGACCAATCGTCGGTGGGCGATATCGACCAGAAGGTGGAAATGAGAGAGGAAATCCGCACCGAGGATTGGCATTGTGACGTCAGCAACGAGAAACTTCCAATTGAATTTACCGTTTCCGAACGATAATGTGAGGCTCTCGTAACTGTAGGTGGGTATCGCAGATCCGTTGGCAGCTACCAAGCGGACGTCGGCAGATGTAGACAGACTACGTTGTGCCTTGAAGAGTTTCCTTGGCAAAAGAGAACGACAAGCACCCGTGTCTACCAAAAATCGCACGCCCGTTCCTGCATCCTGTAAAAAGAAAAGATTAGAAACATGGGAGGCCACCGCCACAAGCGATGGCCTACTTACACGTTTTTTGGCCACTGACAATCTTTGGCACATTTCTTCGCGGTTGCCCCGAATCTGAAGTGGTAGTAGCAAAACTGCGGTGGATGGGAGGTAGTAAGTGGCTGTAGAAGTCGTTCGTTGGGGCGCGAGCGATTGGGGGGTGGTGGGCGGCTTTGTCGCCGCTTCGGCACGTCACGGGGTAGGCGTGTATGTCCTACGGCATTCATGTCAGCTTCAGTTGTCGTTGAATAGGCATCCTCGTCGTCAGGGGTGGAGGCGTTGATGGAGGTCTTGAAGTGGCTGTCCATAAGGGCGTCGGCTTTGGTCATCAAGTCCTTTATGGGTAAACTATCGACATCGGGTATGGCAGCGCGCACAGGTTCAGGTAAACGGCGTATCCAAAGGGCACGGAGTAGGTTCACCTCACGAGGAGAGCCGTCTGCGGCAGGTTGAAGGCGAGCGATACTGGTCATTTCCCTGAGGGCAAGCGAAGCCCTTTGATCCCTCAACGGTTGTTGCGAGAGCTGAAAGAGCTTTGCTATACGGGCGGCTGGCGACGGCGAGTACTGCTGCAGAAGGTATGATTTGAGGTCGTCATACGCTATTGGGGTGTCTCCTTGTTCACAAAGCCAGTCGGATATTTCTGGGAAGGTGTCCTCGGGTATCGCCGCAAGAACATAATCCGCTTTGGTGGTTGAGCGAGTCACGCCCCTGATACGAAACTGGACTTCTGCGCGCTGAAACCAAGCAAACGCCTCTACGCTGGCAAACGATGAAAGTTTGAATGGAGCGGCCGCAGCACCAACTGCCGTAGAGTCCGCCATAGTACCAACGATGAAGGGGCGAGGGGGTGGGGGTGGAAGGCGGTGGGAGCGAGTCGACTTCCGGGGTCACCAATGTGACGGGCCGAGAGAGGAGTTGTGAAATCAAAGGCAGATTGGAAACGACTGAGCTATATTGTTGTGGAACACTCTCCTTATATACAAAATCTCAAGGCAACAGGACATGACAAGTTCACAAGGCAGACAATATCACAAAGGAAAAACCAGACTTGAATTTTCATGTTCGTTTTAGTGCGAGGGAGGAGCGAAGATACAAGCATAATATATACAAAAGGAATTATGTACAATTGTGTGAAACACGGTTGGTACAGTTGTATTTAATTTGGGACACTTTCATCTCTGTTTGCTACGGTCTCTTTCAACTCTGTTTGCATAAACAAAACCATTTTCCCCTTTATGAGAATATCATTTGGGACACTTTCATCTGTGTTTTCCTTGGTCTCTTTCAACTCTGTTTGCACAAATAAATCTATTTATCCGTATATGAGCATTTTCACCTGGGATTTAGCTTGCGACGGATAGTAACTCACACAGTGCAAAAAGGTGAATTTGACCTGCATAGATGTAAAAATGAAAAGGAGGGTACAGATATGTAATATCTAAAGTATTCTACATTGATATTTGCTAGAACAGATCTAACAAAAATTTATTTTAAAATATATGCATTGGCCAATGAATTTTATGAACTTGATTTAATATTCAAATAACTTATTACATAAAAAAGAAAGTGATAAAATAAGAAATAGCCATGAATCAAACTTTCTTGATATAAAGTTGAAGAAAGAGAGAGAGAGAGAGAGAGAGAGAGAGAGAGAGAGAGAGAGAGAGAGAGAGAGAGAGAGATGAAATGTTTGTCTCATACCACAAACTATACGTAATGGACTAAATTCATATTTTTTCATTAATTATAAAGAATTTTAAACTTTGTAAATGCTTTCCAAATACAAAACTTTTGAAAGCCATCCGGTTAACTAAAGGTGAACGCGAAAGGTGAACACTGTGACGAGCCGAGAGAAGGTTGTGACTCAAAGGCAGAATGGAAGCAACTGAGTAACTTTATTACAGAACATCCGTTTTTATATACGTAAACTCCAGGCAAAAAGGGCACAAAAGACACAACAGGCAATTTCATGTTCAACCGACACCGCACTGGTTAACAGCTAATGTTGAGAAAAACAGGTATGTTATTTCAGGTTCTCATCAGTGTGAGGGGAGAGCGAGGATACAAGCATAATATATACACAAATTGAAATGTCGTTACTATGTACGATTGTGTAACACATGGTTGGAACATGGCTATCCCCCTTTAAAAGGATATACTGTACATGTTGAATAGGGCGCCCTGATCTAGAGAGGCGAACTGTAGGTGGGTCATCTGGCTGGAGATAAGCAGGTTTTAGACGATCAATGGAGACCCAGTCTTTTTTGCCATGAATGTTTAGTAGGAATGCTTTCGGACTGCATCGGATCACAAGGAAAGGGACAGTGTAAGGGGGCGTTAGCGGTGGCTTGGTAGTGTCGTTGTGTAGGAAGACGTGCATTGCAGAGTGCAGGTCTGTCAGTATGTGTTGCTTCGCTGTGGGCTTGTAAGTCTGGCGGCATGGAGCAAATTTTCCCACGACGTGACGTATGCGCTGGAGATCGTCGGAGGAGGTTGCAGAAGGAAAAAAATTCTGAACACTGTCATTGGGCTTCAACCAAGGGCTTGTAATCCAATCCCAGTTGAACTGCAGCCAAAGTATTTTTTGACAGGGCATCGGCAAGGGGATTCATTTTCCCAGGGACGTTTTGAAAGGTGCAATTGTATTCAGCCACGGTGGAGATATGTCGACGTTGACGGGCGGACCAGGCGTCAGACTGTCGAGTGAAAGCGTGCACCAGAGGCATGTGGTCTGTGCGAATGACGAAGGGCGTACCTTCTAAGAAATGGCAAAAGTGACGGACAGCCAAGTGCACCACCAGCAATTCGTGATCAAAGGTAGAATAACCCGATTCTGCCTTGGACAGTTTTCTGCTGAAGAAGGCCAATGGGCGGGGCGACCCGTTGACCACCTATTCGAGTACTGCACCAATAACGATGTCGCTAGCATCAGTGGAGAGAAATATAGGGGCATGTGGGATAGGAAAAGTGAGAGCTGCTCCGGTTAATAGGGCCTTCTATGTATTGAGACGTTGAAAAGTGGGCCCAACATTTCGAAGGCCAAAACAGGAGTAATTGAAGGTGTATGTACCAAACGGATTGGTGATGGCGGTCTTGTGGATGTCTTCTGGTTTCATAGGCACCTGATAATACCCTTTCAGGAGGTCGAGCGTGGAAAAAACCTTCGCTTTGTGCAGGTAGGAGGTCATCTCAGCGATGTTTGGGAGGGGGGTTAGTGATCCGGTTCTGTTTGCATGTTCAGGCGCTTGTAATCCCCGCACGGACGGAGGGAGCCGTCATTCTTCAGAAAGATGTGTAGGGGTGACGACCATGGGGTGGAGGCCTTTTGGCAAAAGCCCATTTCCTTCATTGCGGCAAACGTCTGTTTGGCGGGTGCCAATCGTTCCGGTGCCAGACGTCTGAATTTTTTCGAAGGTTGGGGGTCCCATCGTCTTGATATGGTGATAAATACCGTGCTTGGCAGGAGCCATGGGTGTTTGCCTAAGTTCTGGACGGAAAACTTCTGGGTACGACGTGAGGAGGTGGGCGTAGGCATCCGTGGGTGCGTTAATGTGGAGAGCGAGGGTTGAGGGGGCGAGTTGAAGGGGTGTCGACAAGTACGAGTCTGTGTTGACTAATCGTCTGTGGGCAACATCGACCAGAAGGTGGAAATGAGAGAGGAAATCTGCGTCGAGGATTGACAATGTGACGTCAGCAACAAGAAACTTTCAATTAAATTTACCGTTTCCAAACGATAACATGATGTGCTCGTAACAGTAGGTGGCTTTTGCAGATCCATTTGCAGTTACCAGGCGGACGTCGGCAGACGTAGACAGACTACGTCGTGTCCTGAAGAGTTCCCCTGGCAAAAGAGGACGACAAGCACCCGTGTCTACCAAAAATTGCACGCCAGTTCCTGCATCATGTAAAATAAAAGACTAGAAACACGGGAGGCCACCGCCACGAGCGATGGCCTACTTATACGTTTTTTGGCCACTGACAATCCTTGGCATATTTCTTTGCGACTAACCCCGAATCTGTAGTGGTAGCTGCAAAATTGTGGCCGATGGGCGGTGGTAAGTGGCTGTAGAAGTTGTTGGTTGGAGCGCGAGCGATTGGTGGGTGATGGGTGGTCTTGTCGCCACTCCGGCTCTTCACGGGGAAGGCGTGTATGTCCTACGACATTCACGTCAGCTTCGGTTGACGATGAATAGGCTTCCTCTTTGTCAAGAGTGGAGGCGTTGATGGAGGTCTTGAAGGTCGTGAAGTGGCTGTCCATAAGGGTGTCAGCGTTTGTCATCAAGTTTTTTATTGGTAAACTATCGACATTGGGTATGGCAGCACGTACAGGTTCGGGTAAACGGCGTATCCAAAGGGCACGAAGTAGGTTCACCTCACGAGGAGAGCCGTCAGCGGCACGCTACAGGCGAGCGATACTGGTCATTTCCCTGAGGGCAAGCGAAGCCCTTTGGTCCCCAATGGTTGTTGAGTGAGCTGAAAAAGCTTTGCTATACGAGCGGCTAGCGACGGCAAGTACCGCTGCTGAAGGTATGTTTTAAGGGCGTCATACGCTATTGGGGTGTCTCCTTGTTCACAAAGCCAGTCGGATATTTCCGGGAAGATGTCCTCGGGTATTGCCATGAGAACATAATCTGCTTTGGTGGTTGAGCGACTCACACCCTTGATTGGGAACTGGAATTCTTCACGCTGAAACAAAGCAAACGCCTCTCCGCTGGGGAACGACGAAAGTTTCAATTGGGCAGCGCCAGCATCCGCGGAGTCTGCCATAGTACCAATGACAGAAGAGCAGGGGTGGGTGGGGGGGGGGGCGAAGGCGGGAGGAGCGAGTCTACTTCCGGGGTCACCAATGTGTTGAGCCGAGAGAAGGTTGTGACTCAAAGGCAGGATAAAAGCAACTTAGTAACTTTATTCGGTTCTGTTTCGATCCGTAGATTGCCATGCCAATGACATGACACAAGCTCTTGCCGTTGGGCAGCCCATAAGAGTATATTAATCTGAAAAGGGTGGTCTCCCAGAGGAGGCCGATACTGCAACATTAAAAGGTGAGGGGTGAATTTAACAGAGTTACTGGAGCATACAAAGGTGGAGGATAAGTTACTTTAATAGGGATTTAAGCATCTGACGTGAAAGGGGGGGAAGTGACCTGAAAAGGAGACTCCTTTTTAGGTCCACGAAATGAAAGGTTAACAGACAGAGTCGGTTAGTCAGAGAAAAAAGTGGTTATAGCAGCTAGTCCCAGTTAGTAGGAGAGAAAATGTGTAGGTTTAAGCAAAAAGCTTATCCCTGTTCGGTGATTCAGAGCTGGAATTGTTGCAGTAACTGCATAAAGGTAGGAATTCTGGTTAGGGACAGGACTCAGGTGAGGATTTTGAAGGCAATGAGGATGAGGTCTTCTAAGGACATCGACTCAACTTGTTAAGTCAGGGTTTGAGGTGGGTTGACGGATGTGGGTTGAAGAAGAGGTGCTGGTTGCGGCTGGGTGGCTGGTACAGGAACAGTAGCAGTGGGCGGCTGTCATTGTCTCCTCTGGCGAGGAGGTCGCTGGTCTTTGGGTGGCTGGTTTGTAGGTGATTTCGGCTGTTTTTGGGAGGTAGTGCTTTTCATAGTAGCTATCCTCCTCAGTCATTCTTGGCAGCACTTGTTCCAGGCATGGTGAGGCCTGGAGCAGTTGGGGCACTTGGGTTTGGTCTCCTTTCCGTCTTTGTGGGCTTTTATGCACACTTATGTGCAGTGGCGTTGGCTGCATACACTGCAAATGATGGGGCCTTTACACTCCTCCTTGTTGTGGCCATATCGCTGGCACCGGTAACATCTGAGAGGTTCTGGTGTATATTCTTCGATGGGGAATGTCCCCCAGACTCCAAGATCCAGTGAGGAGGGCACTAGACCGATGAAGGTGGCTATCAGCCTTCTGACAGGGACATCGTCTTTACTTGTGCAGCGAACCGCCTTGTTGATGTTGCTGCATGGTGTGGCTATGGAGATAGGCATTGTGATGGGATACCTTGTTATCACTGCTTTTCTCCGGATAAATGCAGGGTCCAGTAGTGTTAAAGCTGGATCCTCTTGGAGGGATCTGGCTGTCTCGAGTTCCTTGGGGAAGATTATAATATCTCCTTTCCTGATAGGTCTGGCAGTGAGCTACATGCCAGGCTTTGCAGCCATGGCAGCAACTGTGGCATAGGAGATTGAGCTGTTTGTCTGGGAGAGACGAAACCTTGGCAGTGGTTTCTTGGTCTGTGGAGCTGGGATGCTTGCAGCAATGGTAGAGACTTCTTGGAGGAGTTCTGTAAGGCAGTCTGTGCAGTTGCAGTCCGTGGAATGGTTCCCCTGGGTCACAACAGGTTCGGTCTCCATGGTATTGGTGGACTCAGGCGACGAGGATGGAAAGATGGCTGCTACTGCAACTGACTGCTGTGGAGTTGTAAGGATTGACAAGAACGAGGCTGAACTTTTAGTCCTTAAATTCACTAGTGGTGATGATGGGGCTGGTACCTGCCCTGGTGAAGGGCGTTCAGGGCTCTTCCTTCGTTTGGGAGGGGGTGTAGTCATTTCTCTGGTAGCTGGTTTGACGGTTCTATAATGCTTTAAAACCTTGATAGAGGTGACTTTGCACCCCTTGTAGCTGCACCTGACATGATGATTTATCAGGGTCTTGTCTTCTACGTCCATGGTTCGAAGACCCACAGTGTTGAACAGGTGTACTTGTCGATTTCGGTACGACGTACAGCAGTCGCAGTCACAGTCAGGGTCGTTGTATCGGTCACTGCAGTGTCGGTGGGCCTCTGGATACAAGTTAAATGCCCAGTCTCCAATGTAGAAGATGGACATGGGGGTGAAACTCTATCGTGACCACGATGAGAATTTGACTTAGAGCGGATCGCTGAGAGAGAGAGGAGTTGTTGGCGGCGCGGGAGCACGATTGAACTTTATTACAGAACATCCGTTTTTATGTACATAAACTCCAGGCAAAAAGGGCACAACAGACATAACAGGCAATTTCATGTTTAACTGACACCGCA
>NC_090738.1:84947736-84957736 GCF_036898095.1 Palaemon carinicauda
TATAATGTTACATTCCTATAAGTATCAGATTACTACCGGTAAATAGTTTTATTAAAGCTGGTGATAGATATTTCTCCTATTAACGTGTTTTTTTTTTTCTTCTTTCTTTTTTTGTATGAGGTAAGCACGGTTGGCTTCTGTTGGAAGGACCTTACTTCGGCTTTGGGGCAGACCGTAGTCCCGATAGGCTGTCCTGCCTGACATAGCTTAGACCCCAGAAGCATATGTTCTTGCGTTGTACCAGTCACCAGCATTCTTCCCCCCGTGGTTAGGTCGACAGTTCGAGACGTGTGAGGTGTCTGTTATTTTGTTATAAGGTGTTGAAGTAGCTTTGTTTGGGTGTGTTGGTCTGTATTTGCATCCGATATTTAGGTGGGGTAATCAAGTAGGTTCGTCTCTGGAATATTTATAATTCTCTA
This sequence comes from Palaemon carinicauda, assembly GCF_036898095.1. Classification (NCBI taxonomy): domain Eukaryota; kingdom Metazoa; phylum Arthropoda; class Malacostraca; order Decapoda; family Palaemonidae; genus Palaemon; species Palaemon carinicauda. Next base: position 84,948,156 of record NC_090738.1, read on the forward strand.
GTATTTTATAATTGGTATTTTTATTGAAATTTTAAGCAGTGAACATATCACATACATCATTTTGATGTGTATGATATTCATCAGGATATTAGTTCTCTATAGAATTTTTGGATATCCGATATGTTCCATATACTTTATTAGACTACAATAAATCGACCATTCAGAAACAATATAGATCATTGATTGATAATCCTTATTAGTTTCTTAAAGAGAAGAACAAACAACCAAATTATGCCAAGAAAATTCAAGACATTAAAATGAAATAAAATTAAATGTAAAAACATGATAAAGATATTACACATGGAATTCGGTGCAATATTTTTTTTGTTTTTTCTTAGAAATGTTGGATTTCTATTAGTATCAAGTGTCATATAAAACAAGATCATGAGTATAAGTGACAAATTTAAAAGATTATTGAATAATACTTAGAACAAGTTAACTCAAAGGAAAGTGGCTGGCCCAGTATGTGAAATTTTCCATGGAAATTTACAGTGATATTCTGGGTAGAGTATATCCCCTACTTTGAATGAATAATTGTTTGAGTTTTGTATAAATTTCGTGGTATTTCAGGCAATATGTAAATACTTACAAGAGACAAAAAGCAAGAATTGATAAAAATGGTCAAAATAATAATTATTTACCACAAAAAAAAAACGGTCGAGTAATTTACTGCAATGCGCCTGGAGATATATAAAGAAACTAATATTTTCATATTGATCTTTCGGAAATATTTCAAAGTAAATAAATTTCAACTTTTAGATTTACTCTACAATAAAACGAAATTTCAAGTTTGTATTGTTCTCTCTCTCTCTCTCTCTCTCTCTCTCTCTCTCTCTCTCTCTCTCTCTCTCTCTCTCTCTCTCTCTCTCCTCTCTCTCTCTCTCTCTCTCTCTCTCTTATATATAAGATAAAGATATATATATATATATATATATATATATATATATATATATATATATATATATATATATATATATATATATATAATATACATATAATATATATATATATATATATATATATATATATATATATATATACATATATATATATATATATATATATATATATATATATATATATATATATATACATATAATATATATATATATATATATATATATATATATATATATATATATATATATATATATATATATATTTATTTTTATATATATGTATATATATGTATATATATATATATATATATATATATATATATATATATATATATATATATATATATATATATATATATATATATATATATATATATATATATACAAACAAACAGTTGAGTATTATATCGTAAATCACTGTAGTTGTAAGCTGTTATCAGAGAATTATTCTCGAAGGCTTTTGAGTCGTGAAATTCAAGATATGTGAAAGAGCAGATGTGTCTCATTACGAAATAGCGCCATTGTCTCTTTCCCTCTTTGGTCTGAAAGAAGAACGTGGAAAGAGGAACTCTTTGATGTTTTATTAAAGGCTAGAATATATTTCATCATATTAATTCTTGATATTTTGCAAGTGTAACCTCGAAAATATATCTGTCTTGGAGATAGACTAGTAGATGACTCAAAGCAGAGACTGTTAATCAATTTAACATCAATAAATGTTCAATGTACCTTTGGTAAGTGTTTTTGGTTTGAATTGCTTCCTTTATACGGAACATAAAAACTGAAAAACATGCAAAGGATTTTGGTTTTCATCTGTTTTTATGCTTGATAATCGATTTTTTTTTACCTGTCATGTACAATTAGCACCCTTTAATTCTTTTGACTTACTTTCTTTTAATTAATCATTCCATTTTTTTTGTCTTCTTTCTTCTGGCTCCCCCCCCCCCCCTCTCTCTCTCTCTCTCTCTCTCTCTCTCTCTCTCTCTCTCTCTCTCTCTCTCTCTCTCTCTCTCTCTCTCTCTCTTAAAATAATATGAACCTGAAACTTTTTGCCAGTTACACAAAAGACTTAGAAAATATATTTCTTATACGGTAAACAACAAAAGATATTCGATTATGTCCTTCGATATTTTGTAGACCAACAAAACGTGGATGAGAAAAATATTTGCGCTCCAGCGAAAGTAGTAGCTACCTTATAAAATGAAAAGGAAATTTAATTACAAGATTGTTTACAAACTGGAAAATATCTAGTCTTTTTTAAGTACTTATAAGGTTCAGATATTTTCGTAATGCTTATTCTTTCATTATTAAATGATGATTGATTTCATTGTCTTTGTTCATTAAGTTTCTAGCATCGAATAAAAAAGAGGGTTAGGCTGGCTGAGTGAATTTCTAGTTTTTGGTGAACTTTAGTGAAACTATTGTTATTGAAATTGTGAGGTTTGACTTTAATGAGATTCATTGAGTTACAGTAATGCCCATGAAACATTATAGTTGAAAAATATTTGTTTTGGCAAGAAAATATTCTTAGAAACAATTTATTTATGAAAATCATTTGCACAACCAAATATTATATTTCAGATTATATTCATTATCATAGAGCAAATATAACTGTTCATCAGTGAACAAAAATTCCCAATGATTACTTTAACTACTAAATGAAAACTAGTTTTCCGAAATCTAGAAATTTATCTTTCCTAAAAGAGCTTAAAAAATTAAGAGAATATAATAAAAATGACTATTTTCGGTGTTTTTTTTTTTTCATTGTGTTGTACCAACCGTGTGTCAAACGATCGTACATAGTAACGACATTTAATTTTGTGTATATATTATGCTTGTATCTTCACTCTCCCCTCGCACTGATAAGAACCTGAAATAACATGTCTTTCTTTTTCACCGTTAACTGTTAACTGGTGCGCTGTCAGTTAAACATGAAATTGCCTGTTATATCTGTTGTACCCTTTTTGCCTGGATTTTATGTATATAAAAACGGATGTACTGTAATAAAGTTCAATCGAGCTCCCGCGCCGCCAACAACTCCTCTCTCTCTCTCGGCGATCCGTACTAAGCCAAATTCTCATCGCGGTCACCGTAGAGTTTGCCTCCATGTCCATCTCCTACATTGGAGACTGGGCATGGAACTTGTATCCAGAGGCCCACCGACACTGCAGTGACCGATACAACGATCCTGACTGTGACTGCGACTGCTGTACGTCGTACCGAAATTGACGAGACCACCTGTTCAACACTGTGGGTCTGCGAACCACGGACGTAGAAGACAAGACCCTGATAAATCATCATGTCAGGTGCAGCTGCAAGGGGTGCAAAGTCACCTCTATCAAGGTTCTAAAGCATTATAGAACCGTCAAACAAGCTACCAGAGAAGCGACTACACCCCCTCCCAAACGAAGGAAGAGCCCTGAACACCCTTCACCAGCGCAGGTACCAGCCCCATCATCACCACTAGTGAATTTAAGGACTGAGAGTTCAGCCTCGTCCTTGTCAGTCCCTAAAACTCCACAGCAGTCAGTTGCAGTAGCAGCTATCTTTCATCCTCGGCGCCTGAGTTCACCAATGCCATGGAGACCGAACCTGTTGTGACCCAGGGGAACCATTCCACGGACTGGAACTGCAGACTGCCTTACAGAACTCCTCCAAGAAGTCTCTACCATTGCTGCAAGCATCCCAGCTCCACAGACCAAGAAACCACTGCCAAGTTTTCGTCTTTCCCAGACAAACAGCTCAATCTCCTATGCCACAGTTGCTGCCATGGCTGCAAAGCCTGGCCTGCACCTCACTGCCAGACCTAACAGGAAAGGAGATTTTATAATCATCCCAGGGAACTCGAGACAGCCAGATCCCTCCAGGAGGATCCAGCTTTAACACTACTGGACCCTTCATATATCCAGAAAAAAGCAGTGATAACAAGGTATCCCATCACAATGCCTATATCCATAGCCACATCATGCAGCAACATCGACAAGGCGGTTCGCTGCATGAGTAAAGACGATGTCCCTGTCAGAAGGCTGATAGCCACGTTCATCGGTCCAGTGCCCTCCTTACTGGATCTTGGAGTCTGGGGACATTCCCCATTGAAGAATATACACCAGGACCTCTGAGATGTTACCGGTGCCAGCGATATGGCCACAACAAGGAGGAGTGTAAAGGCCCCATAATTTGCGGTGTATTCAGCCAACGCCACTGCACATAAGTGTGCATACAAGCCCACAAAGACGGAAAGGAGACCAAACCCAAGTGCCCGAACTGCTCCAGGCCTCACCATGCCTGGAACAAGTGCTGCCAAGAACGACTGAGGAGGATAGCTACTATGAAAAGCACTTCCTCCCAAAAACAGCCAAAATCACCTACAAACCAGCCACCCAAAGACCAGCGACCTCCTCACCAGAGGAGACAACGACAGCCGCCCACTGCTACTGTTCCTGTACCAGCCACCCAGCCGCAACCAGCACCTCTTCCTCAACCCACATCCGTCAACCCACCTCAAACCATGACTTAACAAGTTGAGTCGATGTCCTTAGAAGACTACATCCCCATTGCCTTCAAAATCCTCACCCGAGTCCTGTTCCTAACCAGAACTCCCACCTTTATGCAGTTACTGCAACAATTCCAGTTCCGAATCACCGAACAGGGATAAGCTTTTGCTTGAACGTTCTCCTTTTTTCTCTGACTAAAAAAAAAAAAAACTTCTCTCCTCTCCCAGTCTCTCCTAGTAACTGGGACTTGCTGGTATAACCCCTTTTTTTCTCTGACTAACAGACTTATGGCGGTGGCCTCCCGTGTTTCTAATATTTTCTTTTTACATGATGCAGGAACTGGCGTGCGATTTTTGGTAGACACGGGTCTTGTCGTTCTCTTTTGCCAGGGGAACTCTTCAGGGCACGACGTAGTCTGTCTACGTCTGCCGACGTCCGCTTGGTAGCTGCAAACGGATCTGCGAAACCCACCTACTGTTACGAGCACATCATGTTATCGTTTGGAAACGGTAAATTTAATTGGAAGTTTCTCGTTGCTGACATCACATTGCCAATCCTCGAAGCAGATTTCCTCTCTCATTTCCACCTTCTGGTCGATGTTGCCCACAGACGATTGGTCAACGCAGACTTGTACTTGTCGACATCTCTTCAACTCGCCCCTCAACCCTCGCTCTCCACATTAGAGAACCCACGGATGCCTTCCCCCACCTCCTCACGTCGTACCCAGAAGCTTTCGGTCTAGAACTTAGTCAAACACCCATGGCTCCTGACAAGCATGGTATTTATCACTATATCAAGACGACGGGACCCCCAACCTTCGAAAAAATTCAGACGTCTCGCACCAGAACGACTGGCACCCGCCAAACAGACGTTTGCCGAAATGGAGAAAATGAGCTTTTGCCAAAAGGACTCCAGCCCATGGTCGTCACCCATACACATCTTTCTGAAGAATGATGGCTCCCTTCGTCTATACGGGGATTACAAGCGCCTGAACATGCAAACAGAACCGGATCACTAACCCCCCTCCCAAACATTGCTGACGTGACCTCCTACCTGCATAAAGCGAAGGTTTCTCCACGCTCGACCTCCTGAAGGGGTATTATCAGGTACCTATGAAACCAAAAGACATCCACAAGACCGCCATCACCACTCCGTTGTTACATACACCTTCAATTACTCCTGTTTTGGCCTTCGTAATGCTGGGGCCACTTTTCAACGTCTCCTGGATGGCATCTTAGGGGACCTCCGCTTCTGTGAATGTTATGTGGACGACATACTTGTGTTCTCTTCCTCAAAAGAGGAACACCTCCATCACCTGCACATCGTGCTCGACACCCCTGCAACAAAACGGCCTTGTAGTCCGGTACGACAAGTGTTCCTTCGGCGCCAATGAAGTGTTGTTCTTAGGGCACCGCATCACTCCTGAAGAAGTCCATCCCCTCCCTGAGAAGGTAGCAGCCATTCAGAACTTCCCCGCGCCCTCGACCGTCAATGCTCTGCATGAATTCTTGGTCATTATCAACTGTTAACACTGTTTTTTGCCAGCCATTGCTGCCACTCTTGCTCCTCTCTATGCCTCCCTCAAGGGCAAGACAAAAGACCCGAAGTGGGGTCCCCTTCAAGAAGCGGCCTTCTGCAATACAAAGAAGGCCCTATCAACTGGTGCTGCTCTCACTTTTCCTATCCCACATGCCCCTCTACTTCTCTCCACTGATGCCAGCGACGTCGTTATTGGTGCAGTACTCGAATAGGTGGTCAACGGGTCGCTCCGCCCATTGGCCTTCTTCAGCAGAAAACTGTCTAAGGCAGAATCAGGTTATTCTCCTTGATCACGAATTGCTGGTGGCACACTTGGCTGTCCGTCACTTTTGCCATCTCTTAGAAAGTACGCCCTTCATCATTTGCACAGACACCATGCCTCTGGTGCACGCTTTCACTCAACAGTGTGATGCCTGGTCTGCCCGTTAACGCCGACATATCTCCGCCGTGGCTGAATACAATTGCACCCTTCAAAACATCCCTGGGAATATGAATCCCCTTGCAGATGCCCTGTCAAAAAACACTTTGGCTGCCGTTCAACTGGAATGGATTACAATCCCTGGGTGAAGCCCAACGGCAGTGTCCAGAGTATCAAGCATGTTAGACATCCTGCCCATCCCTCTGTTGGGAAGACATCCCCCTCGACGACTCCAACACCACCCTCCTCTGTGACGTCAGTACTGGGTAGACCGCGACCTTGGATTCCTGCTTCCATGCGCTGAGAGGTGTTTGATTTCATTCACGGCCTTTCACATCCCTCGTGCCGTTCTACTGCACAGCTGCTGAAGACGAAGTTCTTTTGGCACGGCATTTCTAAGGATGCTAAGCATTGGGTCCACACCTGTACTTCTTGCCTAACTTCCAAAGTACATAGACACACGGATTCAGGAGTGGTCACCTTTCTTAAACCTCAGCGTCGTTTCACCCACATTCACGTTGACATTGTAGGTCCCCTACCCACATGACAAGGACATCATTACCTTTTTACTGTCATCGACCGCTCCACTCGTTGGTCTGAAGCCATTCCCATGGAATCTGCAACGTCCGCCTGATGTACATCTGCCTTACTCTCAGGATAGATTGCAAAACTTGGTATCCCTGAGCATAATACTTCTGACAGGGGTACCACTTTCACCTCTCAATTGTGAACATCATTAGCGAATCTCCTGGGCATCACCCTACATCAGACATCTGCCTACAAACCCGCCGCCAATGGGATGGTTGAACGTTTTCATCGCACCCTCAAAGCAGCTTTGATGTCCTGCTACAAGGATTGCAACAGGTTTACTCAGCTTCCCTGGGTTCTCCTAGGACTAAGGACTACTCCTAAAGACGCCCTTGACGTCTCAGCATCTGAAATGGTGTATGGCAACCCGTTGGTCATCCCTGCCGAATTTTTCCTTCTGCAACCTCCTCCGACGATCTCCAGTGCATACGTCACGTCGAGGGAAAATTTGCTCTATGCCGCCAGACTTACAATCCCACAGCGAAGCATCACATACCGACAGACCTGCACTCTGTAATGCACGTCTTCCTACACAACGACACTACCAAGCCACCGGTAATGCCCCCTTACACCGTCCCTTTTCTTGTGATCCGACGCAGTCGGAAAGCATTCCTACTAAACATTCGTGGCAAAAAAGACTGGATCTCCATTGATCGTCTAAAACCTGCATATCTCCTGCCAGATGACCCACCTACAGTTCGCCTCTCTAGATCAGGGCACCCTATTTAACATGTACAGTATATCCTTTTTAAGGGGGGTAGCCATGTTCCAACCGTGTGTTATACAATCGTACATAGTAACAACATATCAATTTGTGTATATATTATGCTTGTATCCTCGCTCTACCCTCACACTGATGAGAACCTGAAATAACATATCTGTTTTTCTCACCATTAGCTGTTAACCAGTGCTGTGTCGGTTGAACGTGAAATTGCCTGTTATGTCTTTTGTGCCCTTTTTGCCTGGAGTTTCCTATATAAAAACGGATGTTCTGTAATAAAGTTACTCAGTTGCTTCCATCCTGCCTTTGAGTCACAACCTTCTCTTGGCTCGTCACAGCGTTTACAACACAAGTAAGCGTTTTTTGCGTTCGCCTTTAGTTAACTGAGTGGATTTTAAAAGTTTTGTATTTGGAAAGCAATTACAAAGTTTAAAATTTTTTATAATTAATGAAAAAATATGAATTTAGTTCATTACGTATAGTTTGTGGTATGAGAAAAACATTTCATCTCTCTCTCTCTCTCTCTCTCTCTCTCTCTCTCTCTCTCTCTCTCTCTCTCTCTCTCTCTCTCTCTCTCTCTCTCTTCAACTTTATATCAAGAAAGTTTGATTCATGGCTATTTCTTGTTTTATCTCTTCCTTATTTTACATAATAAGTTATTTTAATATTAAATCAAGCTCAAAAAATTCATTGGCCGATACATATATTATAAAATAAATTTTTGTTAGTTCTGTTCTAGCAAATATTAATGTAGAATACTTTAAATATTACATATCTGTACCCTCCTTTTCATTTTTACATCTATGCAGGTCAAATTCACCTTTTTGCACTGTGTGAGTTGCTATCCATCGCAAGCTAACTGCAAGGTGAAAATTGCTCATATACGGATAAATAGATTTATTTGTGCAAACAGAGTTGAAAGAGACCAAGGAAAACACAGATGAAAGTGTCCCAAATTATATTCTCATGAAGGGGAAAATGGTTTTGTTTGTGCAAACATAGTTGAAAGAGTCCGTAGCAAACAGAGATGAAAGTGTCCAAAATTAAATGCTACGCAATTACCTTTACATTTTTTCAAATTTGAATAAGGGTTGCTTTATAGTGTCAAAATGTGAATGATTGCGGTTTATACGCACTTTGCGGCAAACTTACCTCATTTGCTATTCAACAAAAGTTGATAACACGGCTGAAATCTTAGTTTATAGTATTCTAAAGTTGTAGTTTGGAAAGAAATTGGCATTTGCAACAAAATGTGTATATATTTTTCTTTTAAAACAATTACTCTAAAATCATTATTCGACTCAGTATAATTAGTGCTGTCCCTAAAATTATTTTTTCTCCTTATATCTGTACTGAACAATGATCATATTGGAGGAAAATCTACTTTAAACATTATAGGATAAACGTATTTCATATTCGGACATTAATCTTACGTCTAATAATTCTATAATATTTATTTTTAAAAGTCTCACATAAGAGTTAAGGGACAGTCATTTGCAATAGCTGCATTATTATCTATAAATTACTAACGCTTTTTTTATTATTATATAATCTTTCAATTCAAACTCTATGAACTTTTATGATAGTATGACTCTAACCAGGTCTTTACTCATAAATATTACGCTTCAAACATTAACTATGTACCATATATATCATATATTCTCTTTTTGTCTTATATAGTAAGGATAATCATATTGAACAGAAAATGTGTGATGCATTCGAAACCGGATGGTCAAATATTATGCATTACTTTTTTTAATAAAATCCTCTCTTTATAAATCATTTCGGCATATAATGATTTAAATGTTATCTTTCAAAGTATTACTTGTATCCATTTATTAGTTACAGTTTTTCTACTCTTCTTTTTAAAGGGTGGCTCGATCACAAGTTTATTGGTACCTGCAATTTCCATAAATATATCG
>NC_090738.1:84965236-84967736 GCF_036898095.1 Palaemon carinicauda
TTCATCTACACGTAAACGAGATTCAGGTCTCATTTTCACTATATAACTTTCCGTCAGTGAGGCCGGGAGGAATTTGACTATTGTTTGGCAACAGCTTAAATGGAGCGTTTTTCTTTTTCTTTCAGGGATCCAGTGGATGACTATGACGTTCATATCGTGGGAAGCAATATACAGTGCAGTTGATATATTGGCTGCGCTCTTGAGAGTGCCAAGTCGTGACCCATTTATACATATATTGTATATACTATATACACACATACACACATCTATCTATCTATCTATCTATCTATCTATATATATATATATATATATATATATATATATATATATAAATATATATATATATATATATATATATATATATATATATATATATATATATATATAAACATACACACACACACACACACACACACACACACACACACATATATATATATATATATATATATATATATATATATATATATATATATATATATATATATATATATATATATATATATATACATATATATATATACACACACACACACACACATACACACACACACATATATATATATATATATATATATATATATATATATATATATATATATATATATATATATATATATATATAGATATATATATATTTATTGATTATGTTAATTTTTTTTCGTAAATAAAAATAAAGATTTGCTGTCACTTCTAGCTTAGCATTTTCTTTAGTATTCATAAACTCCCATTTTATGTTAATTTCTATGATGTTGATTAATGATCTACGCTATCACAGCCTCAATTAAGGATTAGTTAATTAACTCCTTAATTCCTAATTAAGATTTTTTAATAGAAAACCCTATTCTACTTTCGTCAACCTAATAAAAAAAGTTCGAACTCGTTGTATAAGACTTGACATCAATGTATAGAAAAATTGAGAGAAAATTTAAGATTTTCTTTTATTCCAATTGATTCTGATGAAGTCTGAATGGAGACAGAGAAGTTCACGATGAGTATTTATGTAGACTTGATGCTAAATGGGATACGGGAATAGGAACGATGTATATAGGGAATAAATTAATATACTCTTTATGAATTATTAAGGTACTTTACTTGATTTAAGGAAAACTACATTAGCAGGATGGTAAAAAAATGATACATGTACCAACCGTATTTCACACAATTGTACATAATTCTTTTTGTATATATTATGCTTTTATCTTCGCTCTTCCCTCGCACTAAAACGAACATGAAAATTCATGTCTGGTTTTTCCTCTGTAATATTGTCTGTCTTGTGAACTTGTTATGTCCTGTTGCCTTGAGGTTTTGTATATAAGGAGAGTGTTCCACAACAATATAACTCAGTCGTTTCTAATTTGCCTTTGATTTCACACCCTTACTCGGCACCGTCACATTGGTGACCCCAGAAGTCGACTCGCTCCCACTGCCTTCCACCCCCACCTCCCTCGCCCCTCCATCGTTGGTACTATGACAGAGACGGACTCTACAGTTTCTACTACAGCAGTTGGCGATGCAGCCGCCCCATTGAAACTTTCACCATTCGGCAGCGGAGAAGTGTTTGCTTGGTTTCAACGTGCTGAAGCCCACTTTCGTATCAGGAGCGTGACTCGCTCAACCACCAAAGCGGATTATGTTCTCGCGGCGATACCCGAGGACACCTTCCCAGAAATATCCGACTGGCTTTGTGAACAAGGAGACACCCCAATAGCGTATGATGCCCTCAAAACATACCTTCTGCAGCAGTACTTGCCGTCGCTATCCGCCCGTATAGCAAAGCTTTTTCAGCTCTCGCAACAACCGTTGGGGGACCAAAGGGCTTCGCTTGCCCTCAGGGAAATGTCCAGTATCGCTCGCCTTAAACCTGCCGCAGACGGCTCTCCTCGTGAGGTGAACCTACTCCGTGCCCTTTGGATACGCCGTTTACCTGAACCTGTGCGAGCTGCCATACCCGATGTTGATAGTTTACCCATAAAGGACTTGATGACCAAAGCCGATGCCCTTATCGACAGCCACTTCAAGACCTCCACCAACACCTCCACCCCTGACGACGAGGATGCCTATTCAACGTCAACCAAAGCTGACATGAATGCCGTAGGACATACACGCCTACCCCGTGACGTGCCGAAGCAGCGATAAAGCCGCCCACCACCCACCAATCGCTCGCGCCCCAACGAATGACTTCTACAGCCACTTACTACCTCCCTTCCGCTGCAGTTTTTCTACTACTACTTCAGATTCGGGGCAACCGCGAAGAAATGTGCCAAAGATTGTCAGTGGCCAAAAAATGTGTAAGTAGGCCATCGCTTGTGGCGGTGGCCTCCCATGTTTCTAATCTTTTCTTTTTACAGGATGCAGGAACAGGCGTGCGATTTTTGGTAGACACGGGTGCTTGTCGTTCTCTTTTGCCAAGGAAACTCTTCAAGGCACAACGTAGTATGTCTACATCTGCCAACGTCCGTTTGGTAGCTGCCAACGGATCTGCGATACCTACCTACGG
>NC_090738.1:84972736-84977736 GCF_036898095.1 Palaemon carinicauda
CTGTGTTAAGCAAGTTAGTCTTGTAAGATGGATAGCTACTGCATAGCAAGTAACTTCGATGCCAAAGTGCACCGTATCCTAAGGCAGAAGAGCGTTCAATAAGTATTTTCTGAACTCCTGTGGAGGACAAGACCGTCCTGTAAGTAACAAATGAATATCTGCTTATGGAACCATTTTAAATTGCAGATTCCGAGTCATTTTATTCCTGTGGAATAGTATTGCGGTAGTAGCAAGCGATGGTTCTGGGTGGAATTAATTTAGGGTAGCCTATTGGAGACGTTCCCGTCTAGCATGTTGTGGGTCGGGAATTCAAGCAATTCTCAAGCCCAATGGTTTTTAGTTATGTTTACAACCTTACCGTCTTTTTTTACTTCAGAAGGTGATTTTGAGGAGTTTCTAAGTCGGCCTGTTTTGTTATCAGCAACTCCTACCTGACCATCTCTGATCCTAGATTGGCTGGAAAGATAGCTTGGAACCGGATCATATGTAGGCTATATATAGGGTTAGTTTCTTTTCCTATCCCTGTCCTCTGCCCCTCATGATCGAACTCTAAACATTTAAAAGAAGATGAATAACTAAATAACGACCGAGTAAACTTTAATGGAAGGAAACACTGAATAAAAGAAGAAATTGTATTAAAATGGTTAAGCAAAAACAAATGAGATTATTTGAGTTGATGGTACATAATAGAAGAGATGAGCAGATGTAGACACACAAAATGATATTTGGGGTAATCAAGAATGAACCGAGAGAGGAAAGAGAATAGCTAGTAACTTTAGGATAAGGGAAACAGGAATTTAGAAGTAATTGATTTTTTTGTGATGATTCAAGTTCAGAGGGAAAAATAAACAAGCAAAATTATTTGAATATGTATGAGAGAAAAGAGACAGTGCGGAAGGATGAAAGCTTTAAAATACAAAGCTGGGATTATTTTTGGAAGCGACTGTTAAAGAGAAAGAGATGATAGGAAAAGGTTATTACAACCATTCGAATATTACAAATATGAAATAGTCGTTATTAAAAAACTTTCAGAAAAAAAGTGTATCAAAATCTTTCAAAAGTGTATCATAATAGCATCACATATAGCGAAGGAACTCTCAGCGTTACTTATGATTATGGATATTATTTACTTAGTAAGTAATAATAATAATAATAATAATAATAATTGGTTAGTTGATTTCAGTGGTTTGTTAAAAGAAGTTAGATACAAATTCTGGACGATACATTTAGTCTTGAGAAACTCTCTTACAGTCCCTATTTCTCTTAAAAGTTTATCAGTTATATTTCATCTATTTTTGATGAAAAAGATCGAAACTGGAAAAAAAAAAAAAAACATTATGGAAAATTCCGACGAAAGCTTCTCTTTACACTTTTTCTCTGATCTCCCTTGGCTTCGATACAGATACTCTGCGTGACGTCGTCTGCCATCGATAGCCAGATTTCCAAAAAAAAAAAAACTTTATAGCAAACAAATATAAGATTTGTTGCTTCAGTGAATTTGATCAAAGAGTATAGACTTCTACCTCACGTTGGAAGATCTAATAAAACAAGGATAATCTGTCGATATTTTTTCCTCACCGGAATATTTTCCATATTGGGGCCCCTGCGCTTATAGCAATCTGCTTTTCCAACTAGGGTTGTAGCTCAGCATGTAATAATAATAATAATAATAATAATAATAATAATAATAATAATAATAATAATAATATCAAAAGATTGTTTGTGAGATTTATGTAATAACAAAGTATTTAGAGAACTGGACTAAGAATGATAACGAAATCAATAATTATCAAGAAGATGACAAAGTAATCACCAAATTATTCTTCATTAACTACCCGTGAGACTAGAGTGTTTCAATATATAAATACAGGTTTATTTTATGTCTGGACAGAGATTCGAACCTATGCCTCTTAGACGAAACCATGGTTTCGGCCAAGAATCATAGGTTCGAATCTTTGCCCAGGCAGAAGCTGTTGTCATAAATGAATTTACAGTGGATATTTATTCTGAAAGGTAGAATTCCCCATGAAATACCGTTTTGGTTAATACACACACACACACACACACACACACACACACACACATATATATATATATATATATATATATATATATATATATATATATATATATATATATATATGTGTGTGTGTGTGTGTGTGTGTGTGTGTGTGTGTGTGTGTGTGTGTGTGTGTGTGTGTGTGTTATTTATTAAGCCGGTTATTCTTTGACTGGTGCTTACAGTAGTTGGTAGATTTTTTTTTATATAGTTCTTTGGTAAAAATGAATTTCCCAGATTCATTTTACAACATAAATGCTGACAACGTGATTGGCAACCAATTAGAGAGAGAGAGAGAGAGAGAGAGAGAGAGAGAGAGAGAGAGAGAGAGAGAGAGAGAGAGAGATTAATTAATCTCTATTATACACTGACTAGAAAGGCAAATGAATTAATTTCATTTACAAAGCCAAATACATTATATCAACGATATTCTATAATGATATGATGTGATAATAAGATCCGAAATTATGCTTCAAATACGTTTCCTATAACAACATGACTTACATTCCCGATGTTTATGTAAATAGCATTGTTCTGATAAGGATTTAAGTGGCAATTAAATTCAATAGGTGTAGTAAACCAGAACGAATTTATACCAAGAGACCTTGTTTGCATACCTGTGAAACGAACATATATGAGTGAGATTTCTAGACGTGTCGGAATTGAATATGAATGAAAAGAAAATAGGAATATAATAGTAAGATTAAAACTAATTATAGATATATGTTGCGTTTCTGTTTTTCATATAGAAGATAGCATCTACAGTAGTATTAATAATTATCAAAGGGACTTAAGTATTTTCTTCTTATTCTTCTTCACTTTCTTCTGCTCCTAAACATCCCTATCTCAGTCCCACTCTCACTGAAAACCTATTATTCACTTTATTTCTTATCCTAAGACAAGCTTTACTATCTTTGTAGAAACTTTTCACTGTTTGCAACAACCTTCCACCAATTCCATATAACCTCATCACATTCCACATTGCTTCCCTATCAACTCTATCATACGATTTCTCTAGATACATAAACGCAACATACACCTCCTTAACTTTTGCTTAATATTTCTCGTATATCTGCCCAACTGTAAAAATCTGATTCATACATCCCCTACCTCTTCTAAAACCACCCTGTACATCTAAGATTGCATTTTCTGTTTTATCCTTCCAACTACACTCAAGAAACTAATACCTTTTGAATTACAACACTCCTGCACATCTCCCTTACCCTTATATAGTGGTACAATACATACACAAACCAAAGCTACCCGTTCCATTAACAACATAAAACACATATTAAACAATCTCACCAACCATTCAAGTACAGTAACACCCCCTTCCTTTAACATCTCGGTTTTCACACCATCCATACCAGGTGCTTTCCCTACTCCCGTTTCATCTAGTGCTCGCATCACTTTCTCTCTTATAATCTCTACCTCATTCTCATCTTCCATCACTGGCACCTCAACACCTGCCATAATAATTGTATCTGCCTCCCTATTATCTTCACCATTCAGTAAACTTTCAAAATATTCCACCCACCTTTTCCTTGCCTCCTCTCCTTTTCAACAATCTTCCATATCCATCTCTCTTTGTCTCTTCAATTTTCGAACCAGCCTTCCTTACGCTCTTCACTTTTATCCAAAACTTCTTCTTATTCTCTTCATATGAACGACCAAATCCCTGACCCCACCTCAGGTCATCCGCCCTCTTTGCCTCAGTTACCTTGCGCTTTACTTCCACATTTTTCTCTCTATATTTTTCACACAACTCTACTGTACACGATTACTCTGCAGCCACTCGTCAAATGTCCTTTTTTCTCTTCCACTTTTACCTTCACTCCTTCATTCCACCATTCACTACCCTTCTTCATGTGGCCTCCAACAATCTTGCCACACATATCACTTGTAATACCAACAAAATGTTTCTTCACCTAACTTCCACTCCTCTCGCTTTCACTTTTTCATATTGACATTTTCAACCTTTCTTGATATTCACTTTTTACCTCAGATTTTATTAACTCTTCAACCATAACTAGCTCCCTTTTACAATATCCCACTCTATTCCCCCACTCTTTTGCTACAACTAATTTTTCTTCCACCAAAAAATTATCTGCCATACCGTTAGCTATACCACTAAGCATGAGCACGTCTTTCAATCTTCCAAACATTCTTCTAGTTATCAACACATATTCCATTAAAGCCCTTTCTACCAATCTTCCATTTGCCACTCTAACCCATGTATACTTGATTTTTTCTTTCTTTTTGAAAAAGCTAGCACTTATCACCATCTCTTGCTCAACACACTTATCTACCAGTCTCTCACCACTCTCATTTTCACCTGGTTAGCCATACTTCTCAATGACCCTTTTACCTCTCCAGCGCCCTCTCTAGCATTTAAGTCACCCATGACAACTACATAATTCCTTCTACTCAGTCCTTCTACTCACCTAGTTAACTCATTCCAGAACTCCTTCCGCTCTTCTTCACTCTTCTCACAACCTGGCCCATACGCACTAACAAAAGCCTGGCATTCCCTACCCAGCCTAACCTTTACCCACATTAACCTATGTGATATCTCCTTCCATTCCACTACTTTACCTGTCATCCATTCTCTCAGCAATAAAGCCACACCCTCTCTTGCTCTTCCCGTTTCAATGCCAGACACCATACCAGTTACTTCACCAAACATCACTCCACCTTCCCTTTTATCTTTTTCTCACACAAAGCTAATACATCCATCCTTATATTCCTAAGCATACTTCCAATCTCACATATTTTACTCCCTATCGTCCTACATCCACGCAAACAGATAAATAATCAAATAAATCAATGAATAGAAAATTATAAAAAGATATCATAAATGAATAGATGAGCAAATCCTAAACTCAACTACATTAACGATTAGCTTAAAAGAACAACCAAACCCCTCAACTTCTCCCTAGAG
>NC_090738.1:84992736-85008450 GCF_036898095.1 Palaemon carinicauda
TATACACATGATAGCATTTAATGCCGAATTCTACATTAGGAATATTCAGAATATCCTTTAGAATTCATTTACGATAATAGATTCTGACTGGGCAGAGTTTCAAACCCCTGCCTTTATCAGCCGAAACTATGCTTGCAAGGAATTTACCAAGGTAGAATTTGGTATTGAATGCCATTGTAGTTGATATTTATACACACACATACACACACACACACACACACACATTATATATATATATATATATATATATATATATATATATATATATATATATATATAATATATATATATATATACACACACACATATATATATATAATATATATATATATATATATATTGTTATATATATATATATATATATATATATATAATATATATATATATATATATATATATATATATATATATATATATATATATATAGTTTACTATTTTTAATATACGATTTACACGGAGCTAATCATTCCTTATGCATAAGAAAAATTCCCATAATTTCTTCAAGGAATAGGGTAATGATTCATATTGATCAATACTTAATGGTTTTCATTTTCTAATCAATAGCATTCTTGGAAATTTTTAATTTACTGCATGATAAACTAAACCCTAATTTTGGAACGGCACTTGATGAGTGTAACTAATGATAATACCAAAATCATAATATTATTTCTATTAGTAATATTTTTAAAACAAATCATCAGCTGGGAATTACACAGCTTGTATCAATTTAACAAGGTATATTTTTTATAAGGTAATCTCTTATAAAACAAAATAAAAGTGTCTCTTCAGGGTTGCATAAAATTTAGAAGTCAGAAATTCAGATATATATTTTTTTTCATAATATTGAAGTATTTTAATTTTGGGTTGGCAATTGTATTTTGAACAATTTCTTCAGTATGTAAACAAGCAGAATAACCGAAGAAAACATTAACGTGAATGTCATTCTGGTTCTTGTAAACTAAGGTATTTTATTCTATGTACTGTACATAAATATGTACTGGTTGTTGATGTTGTTGTATTCATAATTTTAGTGTGTGTCTGCACTTCAAAATATACATCTAAGAAGCTTTTGATTACAAGAGCTGGATCTAAACAAAAAAGAGAATTTCCATAGTGGTATCTTCATTCACCTGTGTCGTAGAAAGACTCAACAACAGCACGTGTTTTGGGTTATGGTGGCCGTGGGTAGCGTCATTGCCTGATGATTGCCAAACTGGCGTCTGAGTTCCGCTCAAACTCGTTAGTTCCCTTGGTCATAGCAATCTCACCATCCTTGTGATCTAAGGATGAACTTTTTGGCTTGAGCACTGATCATATGCAATATGGTAAGTCTCAAGGGGCACTGTCCAGCTTGATAGGGCAATATCAGCGTCCCTTGCCTCTGCAATTCACTAGTAGCCCTTAAACCTTTAAACGTTCATACCACTACACACACAGCAGCACCCATTTGCCATATCCAATACCTAACTACAGTAGTGAAGTAATGAACTCTGGTTATCATTGTTTTTCTTGTCTTTAAAATCTAACTCTTACCAGTAACAACGATTCTCTCTCTCTCTCTCTCTCTCTCTCTCTCTCTCTCTCTCTCTCTCTCTCTCTCTCTCTCTCTCTCTCTCGTTTATTTCTTAAGTGAAGTTATGGAGCAACCTGTGACAAAATCGAAGGGTTTGCTGTCCATTTGTTACATGAAACAAATGTTTTTTCTCGTAGCTGTAAAGTGAGGTAGAATTTAGCCGGTTAGTATAGTTACCCTTCGAGCTCAATTTGGTGTTATTGCTCTATTCTATAGTCTCTCTCTCTCTCTCTCTCTCTCTCCTCTCTCTCTCTCTCTCTCTCTCTCTCTCTCTCTCTCTCTCTCTCTCCTCTCTCTCTCTAAAGCTTTGAATAAACATCTCTAACATATTCAATTTTCCACTCCGGAGGGAGACGTTCCCGTTTCAATATAGATCTATCAATTCTTGGTTCTCGAGTACCATTTCTGAAGCACGAATAAGACAGCGCATGCGTCAAAAACATTTGGCTCTTCAACACGGAGAATAGGTGAGGAACCTCTCTCTCTCTCTCCTCTCCTCTCTCTCTCTCTCTCTCTCTCTCTCTCTCCTCTCTCTCTCTCTCTCTCTCTCTCTCTCTCTCTCTCTCTACACACACACACACACATTTATATATATATATATATATATATATATATATATATATATATATATATATATATATATATATATATATATATATATATATATATATATATATATATATATATATATATATATATGTAAACACACATACAAACGGTTGAGTATTTCACTGTAATTTACTATAATTATGAACTGTAATCCGAGAAAGATTCTCGAAGGATTTTGAGTCGTCAAATTCAATACACGGGAAAAAGCAGATGTGTTGCATTGCGAAAGAACTTCGTTGTCTCTTTGCCTCTTTGGTCTGAAAGAGGGAAGAGGAAAGAGGAACTCTTTGATGCTTCATTAAAACTAGGACTAAATCTCCAGCGAAAGTAACAGGTACCTCAAAAAAATGTAAAGGAAATTGAATGACAGAACGGTTTATAAGCTAGAAAATATATAATGTGTTTTGAGGTACTTATAGGGTTCAGATATTTTCATAATGCATATTCCTAATTTGCTATATGTTGATAAATTTCATAATTTTTGATCATAGAGATTCATAGCTTCTAATAAAAAGCAGGTTTGGGCTTGTTGAGTAAATTTTTAGATATTTTGTGAAACTATAGTGAAACTATTGCTATTGAAATTGTGAACTATGTCTTTAAAGTGTTTCATTGGGTTACAGTAATGCCAAGGAAACATTACAGTTGAAAAAATTATCTTTGGCAAGAAAATATTCTTAAAAACCATTTATTATAAGAAATCATTTGCACAACCAAATACTCTAATTAATATTACATTCAATATTATAAAGCAAATATAACTGTTCATCAGTGAAAGAAACAAATCAGTATGATTATTATAACTAAATGAAAATATTATTTCTCTGAAATTTTGAAACTTATCTTTTGTAAGAGAGTTTACAAAACTAAGAGAATACTATAATATGACTATTTTCAATGTTGCATTTCATTGTGTTTACAATTCAAGTAAGCATTTTTCGTATGGCAGACAAGACTGCTGCCTTTGTGCTTATCGACACAAAGAAATCCACAAGAATCTCGACGACATCCTGGCTGATTCCTCCAAATCTGTGCTCCTCTCCAGAAACCCTATTGAAGACACCAAGAGGGAGGCCAATCGAACCATCGAGGCCGTGAGCGCAGCAACCAATGCCATACACCAGCCAGTTATTTCAGGGGATTTCTGGCCGGGCTACCTGTATGGCAATGTGTAAACCCATAAGCAGGGCAACCCCTACACCCTATTATAAGTCAATGCCCTACTCTGACTTACCAGCTAGCCAAATGAGCTGAATGCCATTCTGACGCCCTACATTCCCAATCGTTACTGTGTAACTTCATCCACAGAATTCATGGAGAAAATTAAGGACTCTACGTGTGATGGAGTTATTGCATCGATGGATATAGAGTCTTTATTCACGAACGTGCCTTTGGACGAAACCATAGACCTTATCGCTGATAGGGTCTATAGGGACGACTCCACACCAACTCTGAACATCCCTGAACCAGCGCTTCGGACTCTCCTAGCCATCTGCACGAAGAGGGGCCCCCTTACCACCCATCGAGGGTATACTTACTTGAAGAAGGATGGTGTAGCGATGGGCTCGCCGCTGGGAGTCCTATTCGCAAATTTCTACATGGGAGTTGTAGAAGAGAGAGTGTTCTCCGTGTAGAATGCCCCTTTCTGTACTTTAGGTACATAGATGATACTTTTGTGAAGGCAAGATCAAGTGATGAAATCGGGACTTTGAGGAGGACGTTTGAGGACCATAGTGTACTCCGTTTCACCCTCGAACACAGCCAAGATAATCGCCTCCAGTTCCTGGATGTCCTAGTCACCTCGACAGAGAATGGATTTTGGACCACAGTGTATACCAAACCCACAAACCTAGACACGTGCTTGAATGGCGACAGTGAGTACCCCACCCGATATAAGAGTTCTACCATCAAGGCTTATGTTGGGAGGGCCCTGTCGCACTGTTCCACCTAGTGCGACTCACACAAGGAGCTGGACCGAATATCCCAAGTACTTGTCAACAATGGATTCTCTAATAAGCACGTCCAAAAAGAAATCAGAAAAGCAGTAGACAAGTGGTACGAACCTGCCCCCGCTGAGAGACCCGACAGTAGCAATAACATCAAGATATTTTATGAAGGACATATGCATCCGAATTACCTGCAAGACGAGAAGGCAATGAAAAAAATCATCAAGAATAATGTATTCCCTACTAAAGACACCCAGGAATTGGATTTCATTATATATTACCAAACGACCAAGACGAAAAGCCTTATCATGAGGAATAACCCAGCGCCCCCAGAGCAGGATTTCTTTAAAGAAGACGAATGTTATAAATGCATATCAATTCCCTTTCCGTGGTTGGCTGGGGAATTATTTTGGCATGACAACTATGCGTCTTTCCAAGAGAATTTCTTGACATGCACAGCAAGAAGCTATAAAGAATCATGCCCTACAAAGACAAAACATCCATATTTGTCGAGCTGATATTGTTAGTAACAACAAGATTATTGGTAGCGCCCCAGATAGTCGACGTTTACGCATCCTAGAAGCTCTACTGAAGCAGCGAGATAAACCCACCCTTAATACGACTCAAGATATGTTTTTTTTACCATCAAACTGCCGTGTTGATACATCAAGAAACCCCCATCAAGGAGGACCTAATGAACACACCACCAACTACCAAAATACCCTGAATATTGATGCCGGAGTAGGAAATGATCACGGCCACATTGGACAGTTTGCTGAGCGGGAGAGCAGCCTGGCTGGCTCACAGCGCGCCTCAGGCAATGAAAATTCAGGGCCCCTGATGACGTCACAGACTGGTATTTCCGGCCGAGATCGCCGTTCACCAGACGCCAGTTGAAAATTCGAGGCCCCTCACCTGTAATCCTGGTCCTGGATATATATACCCCCTGACTGCAGCATCCACCGTCTACGGGCTAACCAAGGGAAAGGCCCGTGCCAACAAGTGTTGGATTTAATACCCCAAGAAGAAGAAGAAGCATCCACCTCACTCTCTACCTAAAGACGAGGAATCACTTATCCTTGGAACGCGCCGTAGTTTCTACCATTGTTTATCGAAAGTTTTACTTATGTTTTGCGAGAATATACTTGAGAAGTCTTCCTATTTTGTCATTCACCTGACTGATGAATTTTTCAAGTCTGCTGGCTGATTTCAGCGCTCTAGAGAAGAGAATTATCCGGAAAATAGAAAAATTGGTTAAGAAAATAAACTCTGCCGATGCAGCTATTATTTTCAACTCAACTTGCCTAAATGAGGGTCTCCTACCACAATAATAATAATAATAATAATAATAATAATAATAATAATAATAATAATAATAATAATAATAATAATAATAATAATAATAATAATAATTAAATGGCAGCATAAGATCAGGTTTTAAGAACTAGATTTAATAAACTTACAGTTTAAGAAACACCATGATACTGTGGCTAAGGATCTCCATCAGAGTCTCTTTTCAAATATATATATATATATATATATATATATATAAATATATGTGTGTGTGTGTGTGCGTGTATATATATATATATATATATATAAAGAGAGAGAGAGAGAGAGAGAGAGAGAGAGAGAGAGAGAGAGAGAGAGCTTATTATTCTCCTTTCGAGAGTTATGGTGAAACTTCCCATATGGTAATAAAGTCTTCCTATGTAAACAGGCCTACAGCGATAAACAATCCTGCATAAATATCTCTCCAGATCTCAGTATACAACTGGGAAGAGAATACGTTACTCCTTACTAAGGATTTGTTGTTATGATTAAACGTGTTATTATCACTATCTTAATTTTTTCAGTTATCAATATCATCATATTTTATTATTATTATCATCATTATTAACATTACTATTATCATCATTTTTTATTATTACTAAACTATGTATAGTAATAATCAATTTAGAATATATAAGCGAAACCATGAAGAAATGAAACTATTTTATGATATATTTTGGAAAAAAAAAAATATATAAAGGAAAGATAAATAAATCAACCAAAGATAAAGATATGCCTATATATTCGAAGGCTTATAGAATTAGAAAGCAATATATATATTACAAATCCCTGATTGATATTTTTTTTCAGTATACAACGAAAATCTTACATTATTCAACGTTATTAGATATGTCGATATTTATTGTTATTCAATAAGAATAACACAATGAACTCTAAGCTCCAAATCTGTATAATATACAGTATCTCATATATACTATAGATTTCTATAACTTTTCCTAGTTTTTTATAATGAAAAAACTACTAATGATATTTCTAATAAATATCTATATAGAACAGTTCAAGGTTAAACCTGAAGGATATTATGGCTTATTTTTTTTTTATTTATTTTTTTTTTTTTGGGGGGGGGGATCATGAATTCAGACATTTCTTAATACAAAATAAACGTATTTTAATACTTGTTGCAAGATAGAATTAAAAAAAATAAACTTTCCATTACGCGGTAATTAACTTAGATTTGATTCTAATAAGAAGACATAACAGCTTATAGTAGATTTACATGTTTTTATTTTCTTGTAATTGAACAAATGTAGAACGTAAAACTACTATATGTGAGATGGTCGAAATAACTCTTAGAACGCAAAGGTTGCTCGGCATGAGACTGAATTCCCCTCTATATAAATTTTACCGTTTTTATTCAATATCCGGTGAGCTGAAATGCAATCAACCTCTCTTACCATGTAATACTGCTACACCTCTAACCATTTTGACTATGGACACAATCTATTTTCGTCCAAAAAAGAAACTCAAAATACTTTTATACACCATTGAAAGAAAGCCAAGCATTTCATTTACACGTAAACGAGATTCGGGTTTCATTTACACTATATAACTTTCCGTCAGTGAGGCCAGGAGGATTTTGACTACTTTTTGACAACAGTTTAAATGGAGCGTTCTTCTTTTTCTTTCAGTGAACAAGTGGATAACTGACGTTCATATTGTGGGAAGCAATATACAGTGCAGTCGATTTATTGGCTGCGCTCTTGAGACTTCCTAGTCGTGAACCATTTATACATATATTGCATATACTGTATATATATATATATATATATATATACTGTATATATATATATATATATATATATGTTTATATACATATATATACATATATATATATATATATATATATAAATATATATACATATATATATAATATATATATATATGCATATGTATTTATATATACATACATACATTCATACATACCCACACGCACGCACATACATATATATACACACGCACATATATATACACACATCTATTTATATATATATATATATATATATGCACATACTTTCATATATACCCACACACGCACACACATATACACACACTCACACACACACACATATACATACATATATATATATATATATATATGTATATATAAATAAATAAATAAATATATATATATATATATATATGTTGACATTATTAATTATTTTCGTAAATAAAATAATAATATATATATATATATATATATATATCTATATATATATATATATATATGCACATACATTCATATATACCCACACACGCACACACATATACACACACTCACACACACACACACACACATATATATATATATATATATATGTTGACTTTATTAATTATTTTCGTAAATAAAATAATCATTTGCTGTCACTTCCGATTTAACATTTTAGTAGTATTCATAAACTCCCATTTTATGTTAATTTCTATGATGTTGATTGATGATCTACGTTATCCAAGCCTCAATCAAGGACTAATTAATTAACTCCTTAATCACTAACTAAGTTTTATGAATAGTAAAACCCTTATTTACTTTTGTCAATGTAATGGAAAAAGTTCGAACTCGTTGAATAAGACTTGACATCAATATATAGAAAAGCGGAGAGAAAGTTGAAGATTTCCTTTTATTCTAATTGATTCAGATGAAGTCTGATTGCAGTAAGAGAAGTTCACGATGAGTATTTATGAAGACTTGATGCTAAATGCGATACGGTAATAGAAACGATGCATTGAGGAATTTATTTAATAAATTCATTGTGACTTGTGAAGGTACTTTAAGAAAAGTATCCTCTAAAATACAGATGCAATTAAAAGTTGATAAGCAATGAGGATATCATTATTAGGACAGTATATTTTTTTTAGATATTATATTGAAGGGAGTTTTATATATTTTCTAGATATTGTAATTCTTTGTCCAATAGGCAACGTACATACAAATAAAAAAAAATGTCTTTTCCACATTTTCTTCAAAACAGTAACTACCAAAAGACTCCAATCAAATTAAAGAGAAGAACCGTTGAATGTACACATGCAATTGTCATCCTTTATTTGATCCCTTTGGGGCCCATAAATAATTATGTAGTCGCTAAACAAAGTTAGTTGTTCCGAGAATTGCCACCCATCAACAATCTTTCACTCTTGTCATAATATTCCTCAATAAATCTTATCCTGAAGCTTTTCCTACCTTTTGAAGATATGAGGACATACGTAATTCACCCAAAGACCAAAAATATTGTAGTTAGAATTATATTTGGATGAATTGTCTTAATTTAGCAAAGGGAAGAAAGGTAAACATTTCACTTCATTATGAGAAGTAAAGAAAACATTAAAGGGCCCGAAAAGAGGCAAAGCAAAAACTGATTTAGTAATAAATGGAGAAGATTTCATAGTAGTAAAACTCGCTGAGCTTTACATAATATATCTGCAAGAATGCTCTATGCCTAAAGCTTGGAAAAGCTTTTCAGTATATTAATTCACAAAAAGGGAGACTCAAAGGACCTGAAAAGTTAATGCCCAATAACCCAATAAATTTACTCTCAGTTATATAAAAAGTATTTACAAAGATCATATAAAGCAAAATAAAAAGACAGCTAGACTTTTATCAACCAAGAGATCTGGCAGGCTTTAGAAGCGGGTATTCAACAAACGCTCATATTGTTATTATTGTTGTTTCTTGCTAAGCTACAACCCTAGTTGGAAAAGAAGGATACTATAAGCCCAGGGGCTCCAACAGGGTAAATATCCTTGTGAGGAAAGAAAAAAAGGAAAAATTAAATATTTTAACAACATTGAAATAAATATTTCCTATATGAATTATAAAATATTTAACAAAATAAGGGAAAGAGAATTTACATAGAATATTGTGCCGAGTGTACTCTCAAGCAAGAACACTCTAAACCCAGACAGTGGAAGACCACGGCACAGAGGCTATGGCACTACCAAGACTAGAGAACAATGGCTTGATTTTGGAGTGTCGTTCTCCTAGAGGACCTGCTTATCATAGCTAAATAGTCTCTTCTACCCTTACCAAGAGGAAAGTAATCACTGCACAATTACAGTGGAGTAGTTAACCCCTTGGGTGAAGAAGAATTTTTTGGTTACCTCAGTGCTGTCAGGTGTATGAGGACAGTAAAGAATATGCCAGAGTTTCGGCGTATGTGTAGGCAAGGAGAAAGTGAACAGTAACCAGAGAGAAGGATCCAATGTAGTCAAAGGACCCCATAACTCTCTAGCGCTAGTATCTCAACGGTAGGCTAGTGCCCTGGCCAACCTACTGCCTATTCAATTAACCAGATAATAAATATGACAAATCAATATGTATGATTCTGTCGAAATAGCAGAAGTGATGAAAGCCCTTCATAGACAAAGAATGAATTAATCTTAGGTTAGAACACTTGAAGTACACTTGAAGTACAACAATCCTAAAACTACATATAGGTAGTGAGAAAATTCCAATTAAGAAAGGAGTTAGGCAGGGAGACTCCCATCTCTCTTAAATTATTCACAGCGTGCCTCGTGCATAGATGTAGGAATTAATGTTAATAGGGACTACCCTAATAACTTAAGATTTGCAGAAGACATAATTTTATTTAGTGAATCATGGGAAGAATTGAAAAACATGGTCGAAGATTTAAAACAAGAAAACAAAAATGTAGGACTAAATATCAATGTGAATAAAATAAGATAATGTTCGATGTAAATGCACACAACAAATTAAGGTTATGAAATAACCTCTAGAGATTGTTAATGAATATTCGTAGTTGGACAGGCAGTAAGTGTTTCACTAGGGAATGATACCGATATTAAAAGGACGCTAAGCATAGGATGGAGAGCTTCAGGGATACAAAATGAGATTATGATATGTAAAATGCTACTTTCTCTAAAAACAAAAGTATTTAATCAGATGGCCGTACCAGTATTAACTTAAGCACTATAAACTTTGAGCTTTAACTAAGTCTTATAACATGAGCTAGTTATAACCCAAAGAGCTATGGAAAGAATAATAATGGAAATAACATTAAGACGCATGAAAAGAGCAAAGTGGATATCGAGAGCCAAACAAAGTGGAGGACTTTTAACAACAAGCAATAGAAAAAAAAGGGACATGATTAGAACATGACATGAGGATGACAACAAATCTATAGACATTAATTATAACAGATTGGGCTCCCAGAGACTGCAAAAGAAGCAGAGAAAGGAGGAGAAGACGAAGAATGGACGAACTAGGAAAATCTGAGGGTATTTACTGGCATAAAAAGAACAAAAACAGACGCCCGTAGGTAGACATGTTTAGGCCTCTGTTCTGCAATAAACTAGTAACAGCTGATGATGATGATGGATATGAAGATACACATATGGACACACACCCACACACACATACACACATACACACGCACACACACACACACACACACATATATATATATATATATATAAATATATATATATATATATATATATATTTATATACCGTATATATATATATATATATATGTATGTATATATATATATATATATATACATAAACCAAATTAAGCATAATATAAAGCATTTATTTCATCGTTTCCATTTATTTATATTTTTTGTCCAGATTTTTTATTTTCTTATGGAAAAGCAACAGAGGATCATAAAATTTAAAAATGAAATCAATAAAAACAAACTGCTGACTAAAAATAAGAATAGATAAAAATATTTACATTTTTTATTTTTGAATTATAATCAAAGATGCTATTGCTAATTCACGTTAAAAATATAATTTTAAAAAAATCCTTGATAAATCGATAACATATAATCAAGCTTCAATATTGGTTGTCATTACTTTTGATCGTTCGGCTGCAATAAAAGATTTTGATTATGAGTATTGCTTGAGCTTCTGTCAGTTTCGGATAGTTATAATTACTGATACAAAATATTTTTAATATAGTGTTTCCACTCTATAAATACAAATAACCTTTCGAAATAATATTTCACAATGTCATTTACTGAATTGTCCTTTGCTCTTTTAGGTGATTGAATGAGCAAACAGCGATTCGAAATCAGTTTACCCTAATGGCGTGTTCCTATTGGCCCAGACAGTAAAGAAGTAGCGCACCCGATGTTCTTCGCAAGTATTTTGCTAGCAATAAAGCCTCACTAACGCCATCTATTGATACACACATATCTATCTATCTATCTAGCTATCTATCTATATATATATATATATATATATATATGTATATATAAATATATATATGTATATATATATATATATATATATATATGAAATATTAAAGGTATCATGACAGTTGCAATAAATCTTAAAGGGTGTTCTAGACTATAGTGATGGCAAAAATGGACTAGCATAGCAGGACAGGTTCAGAATTACCAATACTTCAAGTGGGGAGGATATTCTATAATGAAAGTAAATGGTGATTTAGATAATATGTTAATGAGAAAATATTGATATATCTCGATTACCATTTCACCATCTTTTAAAACATTCATGAACAGATTATTTAGTATGATTCCTCTCCTTACAAAGTCAAAAGGTTTGCCTCCCCTAATCCCCAAGTAGAAAGGGATGTAAACATTACATTCTTTTAACTTTTTATAATGCTAAAATTTCAAACATTAAAACCAGTTAGTCCATGTCTAGTTCATATAAATAGTTTTAGGTTATATGTGCATTTATGAAGAAAGCTCATTTACGAAGGCTGTGTTGAGGTTACGAGATTATTTATAAACTCTTTCATCTGGAAGAGTTATTCGCAGACGAATATATATATATATATATATATATATATATATATAGAAATATATCATAAAAGAATTCTATCAGGGTACAAATTGTGGATCAAACAAAATGTACTAAAACTCCAAAATATAAGAATTATGTGAGATTTGTAAATTAATTTTGGAATCAGTATGGAAATAAAAAAGAAGATATATTTTGCCCGTATAATTATTGGATTTTCCCCTCTGTATTGATGCATGATGTATCATAGCTATCTTATTCTAACTGAATTTTACCAAAATCTTTGGAATTACTCAAACATGTTTTCATAAAACTATAATACTAATATATCATCTTTCAAATATACTAATCTTGTGTGTCATTCAGAAAAGATGTATTGGCAGAACTCTCACATAAATAGAGTGAAAAATATTTGACATAATACAATATGAAAGATTTGTTAATGAGATATGCTACAGTCCTTTACAAATCAGCTGTATTGAAGACTTTTGTATATGATATGGTACTTTATTATGATTTAAAAAGCATTGTCGTTTGTTACTATGTAGATATGTCTGTTTCCCTTATAGGAATTAATAAATCGCACGTAGTATAAATATATATTTTTTCCCTAATGAAATAATTTAAATTCTTTATATCAAATAAACTAAACGTTCTGTGGCCCAGAACACCAATAATCTGTTTTTCAAATGCACTTTGGAATTTCAGTTAATGAATGCGACAAATAATGCCATTTCTAATAAAGAAATAGTAACTGTAATTTCTAATATAACGATCATTGTTTTTATACCACTTCTCCAAAAATAATGTAATTCCGATAGAAAAAAAGGGAAAATCAAGATAATAAGGTCAAATGAAAACGTATCTTAAGGATAGAGAGAGAGAGAGAGGGAGAGAGAGAGAGAGAGAGAGAGAGAGAGAGAGAGAGGTGGGGGGAGTATATCCTCTACAGCAAAGGTCTCTCCTAAATTTACATAGGAACAAGTGGCAAAAGTTTTCTTCAATTCCTGGTTTCAGATAAAAGTTTGTTTGTCTATGAATGAATTTATGGCAAATGTAAAATGCATCAGATAGCGAAATGCGTTTTTGTGTGCGAAGAAATACGGTAATTAACCTTTCTCATTTCTAAAAACCATCTTATCTCTGGTATGAACCTTTTAATTTGTTTCGACATACTGATATTCTTAATTATTTTCTAAGAAGGTTTAATAATTTTCAAAGCATTTTTCATTATGTTTTCAATAAAAAATGTGTTTTATGTTTGATACCTAATTTCTCAGACGAGGATCTCTGCTAAATGTAAATAGATAAAAAAAAAATACTCTACGTAATTAGGATTATGTATACGATATGAGTGAATTAGTTTATCTTTTATATTCTATTCATTACACGTATTTATAATCTCATAGTATATATATATATATATATATATATATTCATATATATATATATATATATATTCCCACTGAGGTTTGTTATTGCGTTTCTAAGTTTAAAATCATATTCATTACTATAATCTAATATGCTGGCTTCTGAACAGGATTTTGGTTATATAGAAATTAATTCTACATCTTTCAATACATGTATGTTATCTGTCTATTGTTATTAGCTAATACTGTGTATACTTTTATCTGCAAATATAAGAACATAACTGTCTCTTTCTGTGTGTGTGTGTGTGTGTGTGTGTGTGTGTATTCCAGGATTCCATTTTTCCTATATTTAATTTTTTTCCTGGAGGAGAATTTGGAAAAGACAATTCACATTGAAAATGTTGCACAGGAAACTGTAGTTCTCACCCATAATTCAGTTCAGAAATTTTGCAATCTCTGTTGCAAAGAAATATGTCCACGTGTCAATTGGGGAAATGTAATTACATCGGATTTCTTATAACAAGTTCTGACATAAGAAGTATTTTATGACAGTGCAGTGATAAAGAAAATTCACGATTTACTGAAGAATAATTATTTTACGAAGGATAAAACCCGAAACCAAATTAATGTCTGTAATTACCATTGTACATATCCTTGTGTCAGTCAGCTGGTGAAAAATGAGTTAAATATCTTTTGAAAATAACTTTTACTCGTCTTATTAATCTTCTTTTCGTGCTGTTCTAACTTTGGCAATTTTTTTTAAATAATTAATTATCAATCATTTCATAAATCTCTCTCTCTCTCTCTCTCTCTCTCTCTCTCTCTCTCTCTCTTATTTAACAATCCCGTGCTTGACTTCTATCATAATACCAAGTCATAAAATCGGAATTTTAATGATGTGTTATTTTGCCTCATTAGGTTGAGAATAAATGTTTGTATGTATATGTATATATATATATATATATATATGTGTGTGTGTGTGTGTGTGTTTTTGTTTTTATGTAGACACACACCCACACACGCACACACACACACGTACACACACACACACACACACATATATATATATATATATATATGTGGGTGTTTGTATGCATATACATATGTATACGCAGACACACACACACACACACATATATATATATATATATATACGTACATACATATATATATATATATATATACATATATATATATATATATATACAGTATATATATATATATATATATACTCAACTTAATGAAGCAAAATAACACTTATCATTAAACTTCCGATTTTATGAGTTGGTATTGTGATAGAAGTCAAGCACAGGATTGCTAGATTTCATCATTTCTAACATTTAGGCCCCTAGAACAAAATAAGTATACATGTCTCATGTAAATAAATTACCAAAATTTCCAACACACATGAAGGCCTACATATACGAATATGCATGATTATATACTCTTCTCTCTCTCTCTCTCTCTCTCTCTCTCTCTCTCTCTCTCTCTCTCTCTATATATATATATATATATATATATGTATGTATAGTAGACATAATACGCGAAAGCGCTTGGTACCTGACCTTTCACTTACATGTTTCCTCTGTTTTTCATACTTGAATATTTATCGTATGCATTTTTTTACTCCTAAGTAATACACACATACATACATAAATGTATACATACATGTATTCATCATATGTTTTTTTGATCTTGGAATGCCTGGGATCAGAAGTAATTCATATCTCTATTTGCATAGATTATCTAAAGGATGAGATCACAAGCCCATGCCCTTTTGTATGGACCCAGGGTAAACTCATGAGCCAACACAGGATGCATATCTTGTTGGTCACCCATCCAATTATTAACCTTGCCCGTCTTTCCTAAACTTCAATGATCAAATGGCTAACCTTATAGGTCACACGTTATTGTATGTATGTATGTATGTATGTATGTATGTATGTATGTATGTATGTATGTATGTATGTATGTATGGCTATAAATCTCATGCATTGTGAGCAGAAAGAGAGATGAGTTAATTTCAAGGTTTCGATACGTACCATATTCTTGTATTAAGATGGCAATATTAGTTCAACGATTATTCACCAATAGTATTGCACATTGGTAAACTGTGTTCGAATCCCAGGTGGCTTTTGT
>NC_090738.1:85008950-85013950 GCF_036898095.1 Palaemon carinicauda
TTTTGTCTGGTGTCGACATATACAAAAGACTCCGAGTAATCGGAATTCATTTACCGGGACCTGAAATCCGTTTAGAAAATCCTCTTACAGGTACTGTGTTTTTATATATATATGCAGATTTTATGCATGTTAAGATTTGCGTTCATTAAACTGTTTAGATTAGTTTTATCGTATGAGATTACCTTAAGATTAATTTGTTACTATATTATGCAAATCAACGAATAAAATATTTGTTTTATGTTATTTTTTTTCAATCATGTTTACTTACGATGGCTGGGTATATATATTAATATAACTCATGGATGATGTTTTTATTTCTCTATTAAATATCCGAATTATTCTACAGAATCGAGATACTACTGTGATCTTAGAGACCTTTATTTTCATGAATGTTATAACTTTGTCTATAAAACGGAGTTTTGACAAATGTCAGTCATCAGGTAAAATGAAGTCATTTCAAATATCACTGTAAACAGACTTATAAGCAATCCCATCGTTAAATATAATTTGCATAGATTTTAGTTTAACTCACAGAGAGAGAGAGAGAGAGAGAGAGAGAGAGAGAGAGAGAGAGAGAGAGAGAGAGAGAGAGAGAAGAGATTAGTATTTGCACTATTTCCCAATATTTAATATTGTTTTTTCAAACAACTAATATCAGATTTCAAAATACAGTTTCTCAGATCTGTGAGTATTTATATCCTAACAAGTTTTCCATAATTCACATCATCTTAATCATGATATTTCTTAAATAGGAATTAAATGATCTTGGTCACTAATACAACATGTGATATGCTATATATATATATATATATATATATATATATATATATATATATATATATATATATATATATATATATATATATATATATATATTATATATATACTATGCATGTGTGAATGTGCACATTATTTTTATAAATATATTCATATACGGATATGAATATACCCTTTTCTTATTGGAGGAAACCTTATCATGGTGAAACTTTTTTTTATTGCCATGATCAGCAATCCTATCCTATTGAGGGACTTCCTTACTTGGTGTGTTTGCTGTAAGGTATCATACAAAAGTCTCCCACCATCACCAGTCCACACTGACCAGGGTAATGATGGAAACTGGCCAAGCTCCAGACATGAATAAACAGGGTGTCTGAGTACTTTGTCCTGTAGTGAACTAAATATAGCTGCATCTGTAGTTGTTATATATACATTGATCTATATACACACAGCCACACACACACACACACACACACACACACACACACACATATATATATATATATACTATATATATATATATATATATATATATATATATATATATATATATATATATATGTACGTATGTATGTATGTATGTATGTATGTATGTATGTATGTAAGTTTGTATATATGTTTGTTCAAGTTCTGCGTACATGTTTAATACGATGCAAGGGCGTAATACTCAAAGAACTATATCCAATTTTGTGAAGCTTATAACGAACCAATTTTCTTTTATGGTATTAAGTAAAGTTCACTCCAACGGCTTAGCAAACAGCACGGCTCTAAAAGTTGATCTAAAAGCTGGTATAAGCCTTTATTCCTCTCATGTCCTCTCTGTCCCGCACGTGGAGAACTATGAACCCTTCCCCTATGTGATACAAGCTATTCCTTATGCTGTTTTAGATGTACCGATGTAGTATTATCACTTAACGGACTTCATCTACGTTCGTACTGAAAGCGATTCTATTCATGAAACTAATTCGTAAATATACTTTGCTCTTTTTTTTTTGGGGGGGGGGGTAAATTATCTCTCTCTCTCTCTCTCTCTCTCTCTCTCTCTCTCTCTCTCCCTCTCTCTCTCTCTCTCTCTCTCTCTCTCTCCATGAATGTAATATTTTGAGAATATTATATGAAAAGAAAAGTTGAGGTAAATGATATAAAATGATAATTGGTATATCCTATAGTTATTAATAACTATGAGGTGTATTAATTATGAATGCTGTAAACACATCTGAGGCTTCTTCACGCAATAAATATATAAGATTTAGCTAAAGGTTTTATGCATATTACTAAAGCAATAGAATAGGAATTGAGGATATATAATAGGAATGAAATCCTGAGACAATGGGAGAGACAGTTTCTCAGCAGTAGGAAGAGTGTAAGATTGATAGCGTGAGGAGGAGAACCATGTAGTATCCTTCCAAGTTTGAGAGGACATCTTGATAATGAGTGTCCTTGTCATGCTCTGTTGTGGAGCACAAGGTTGGTTAAATAAATGTCTCATTTGAAGTGAATTTGCTCTCAGTTCCGGTATTTATAACTTAACAATTGTGATCCATCACTCAAAACTTAATGATAGAGTAATGTATAACTATGCTTTACGTATTTGAGCATGTGAAAGCACTCTGGTGTGTCTGTGTGTGTGTTTATGTGTGTGTGTATGTATGTATTTAATTTGAATGAAAAATGGTTAATTCATGATCTTTCTAAATCCTCCACAATCCAATTATAAGTGATGCAATTACTTCCTCTCCCCTCAAAATCATAGTAAAAAAAAAATGTGATTAGAGAATCCTCCAGTCAAATATTTGGCAAATATTTTCCCCATTGCGCGATATGCGCAGTTTAAAGAAAGTGATTAGCAGATGCTTTACCAGACGAGATCTCTTCAGTATCGAGAAAGCCATAATTCACCACTTCACTTCACATTTCGTATCTCAACGATCTCTATTAAATAAAAAGAGAGTACTTTTTACTCCTAATTAGTCCAGTGTAAATACTAGTGCATTAATTAGGTTAAATGCGGTGCTATGGATAGGTCTTGGTGTTATATCTATTCGAGTTCTTATGAAATTGTGCGTAAAAAAAAACTAACTGGTAAATACAATCTCCTTTTTACCAGAATTGATTTAAAATGTTTCAAGACTTAGATATAATCTTAATGTTAGCTTTTATTTGAAATTAGACACCTCTATTTCACGATTAACAAATTAACAAAAGGCTGTAAATAGGTAAAGAAAAAATATATAATAAAAACTCTACCACTGTCTCCTTTCTAAAGTTTATTTCCAAATTGCAAAGCATATAAACATAACAATATTAGATGAATGCATGTTATTTTTATTGCAATATATCTTTACAGGCTCGTAATATGGGAGTAGAACCTAACGAAAATATATGTTACACTTTCTTTTGTAAAACGAAATATAAGAGCATACCTAGCTATTAAAATAAGATAAAGCTGTTAAGGACACAGAAATAAATCCATAAAGAATAAACAATCGTTTATTCTAGTGAACACACCTGATGATTCACAACATCATGAAGTTTATTCAGATCTTCGTGATGTTTTTCCTTCCGAAAGACCAAAGCACATAAAATACACTTTGAAAATGTGACTCCGTAATTTGTTTTAAGAATCAAAATGAGCAAGATCATGACGGAAAAGAAGACTCAGCCACCGTGTTTGTTCATGCGTATGAATGCTCCTCACACCATAAGTGTCAGAAGTTTGCTTTCCAAACGAGGAATTCCATTGAAATCTTTAGAGTGTATTACCCGGATAGCTCTGATGTATCGCCAGTCTTGAAAAAACTTTCTTTACTTTGAAACTGACAATGCTGATTAACTCCTGCCATCTTTTCCTGCCAAAGCCAGGAGTTCTGTCCAAGTCGGAAGGAGATCAACTGTTCAAATCACCCTCAAGGAATTTGAAAGGTCTGCCGACAACAGTTGCCTTTATTTCCACTTACCTGGGAAAGGTCGTTTATTATTTTATTGAACTGACCCTTTTCTTCACCTATTTAATTTGTCCTTTTTTATGTTGTTTTTATAATCGTTATTGCTAGTTCTTCATCGGCCATCACTTCTCTTTCTTTCTTTTGTAGGAAAATTGTCCCTGGATTGCAATTTTAACTCCTAAAGTAATGCTTGGGTGACTTTATGCTACAATCCCAAGAGGGTTTAGACGTACGATATATATATATATATATATATATATATATATATATATATATATATATATATATATATATATATATATATATATATAAACAATTATGTATGTATTTACGTGTGATTTCGACGTGCATGTTTAATACGATGCAAGAGCATAATGCTCAAAAGACTATATCCAATTTTATGAAGCTTATAACGAACCAATTTTCCTTCATGATGTTAAAATCAAAGTTCAATCCAACGGCTTAACAACTTGCAACGCTCTAAAAGTTGATCTAAAAGCTGGTATAAGCCTTTAATTCCTCTTCATATCATCTCTGTCCCGCACGTGGAGAACTGTGAACACTTGCTCTATGTGATACAAGATATTTTGTTTGCTGTTTTAGATGTAGCGATGTAGCATGTGCTCCTAACGGTCTTCGACTACTTTCGTAATGGTGGGGATTCTATTCATGAAACTATTTCGGGATTATACTTTGCTCTCTCTCTCTCTCTCTCTCTCTCTCTCTCTCTCTCTCTCTCTCTCTCTCTCTCTCTCTCTCTCTCTCTCTCCGTGTAGGTTATATATTGAAAATTATACAGGAAAATAAGAGTGGACGTAAAATGATATGAAATCATAAATGGTATATAGTATAGTTATTATAAATATGAGATGTATCAATTTTGATTGTCGTAAACACAACTGAAGCTTCTTTGAGCATCTAAATATATCAGATTTAGCTAAAAGTTTTATGTATTATCAATAAAGCAATAATATAGAAACTGGGTATATATAATAAGAATGAAATCATGACGCAATGGAGAAACAGACACTTCCTCGTCAGTGGGAAGATTATAAGATGATAGCTTAGAAGGAGACCCAATTAGTCTCATTGGAGGTTTGAGAGGACGTCTTGATAATGAGCGTTCTTGTCATGCTCTGTTATGGAGATTAAGGCGGGTTAGAAAAATGTCTAACTTTGAGAAGGAATAATTGATAACCGTCTGAAGTGAAGTTGCTCTCAGTTCAGGTATTTCTAACTTAACAATTGTGATCCATCACTCAAGAATTAATGATACAG
>NC_090738.1:85036707-85039207 GCF_036898095.1 Palaemon carinicauda
TTCATTCTGATTTACGAACATTCAAAAGAACATCCTAAATTTTGAGATCTAATGGGACACACAATCATGAGTTTTAACAAATATCAAAAGAATAGCCTTGAAGGATCTTTGGAAGGAGCCACTAATCTCTCTCTCTCTCTCTCTCTCTCTCTCTCTCTCTCTCTCTCTCTCTCTCTCTCTCTCTCTCTCTCTCTCTCTCTCTCTCTCTCTCTTTGTATATATATATATATATATATATATATATATATATATATATATATATATATATATATATATATATATATATATATATATATTTATATATATATATATATATATATATATATATATATATATATATATATATATATATATCTATATCTATATATATATACATACATATATATATATATATATATATATATATATATATATATATATATATATATATATATATATATATATATATATATATATATATATATATATATATATATACTCATTCTTTATTGATAGAAATTACTTTGGCAATATTACCAATTTACATAGTTTGAATGGCATTTGAATATATACCATAAGCAGTAGTACTTATGAAGAATGTAATTTTGATGCATTTCAATGAGTATTATTCTTTTTTTTTTAATTGTTTTTCTTAAAAAATTTGAACATTTGACGCTATATTTTTCAATAATGGTTTATATACAAAATGATAAAAACCTAAGTACCACGGCAACCAGTCTTAATTTGCTCTTAAATTCACCACGTACTTGTACTTCCATCTATTTTCTTCAAAATCTAATTGATTTTTCTTTGGTTCGTACCCCATATGGCCACCAAGTTTGGTTGAAATTGGGTCTTTAGTTTTTACGTAATGTTGTTCATAAACAAAAAATGAACTAACAATATATTTGCCATTTACTTAACATTGCGATTATATCCAAAGTACTGCTGCGTACTTGTGCTTTGATGTAATTTATCCAAAATGTTACAGACTCCTCATTGGGTCATACCCAACATGACTACCAAGTTTGGTCAAAATCAGAACCGTTATTTCTCATGTCAAGTTATTCACAGAAAAACAAATATCAAACAAACAACCAAACAAATAAATAAACTATGACACATCTTCGATTTTGGTTGTTAAGGTGGCTAAGGTAGCAAAGACAAGTAAAACCTATTTATTATTCTATACTCATGAAACTTTGTGGAATTGTTTGGAGTATATAGAGCTACAGCCATGCCAAATTTGAGAAAAAATAGTTGATAGTTTGTTTATTTATTTTTTTTTTAGATCGCTATAAAATGTTTTTGTATGTTTGTTTTCTCATATATCTTTTCGAACTTGTAGTGCTTTTTATTTCCTTTAATTTGAATTTTTAATATCTTCTATATTAGTAATGCTTACAGTTACTAAAAAAATATGAAATATATAAAAAAAAATCGTGAAAAAATAAAAAAAAAATGAAAAAATTTACATTCAAACCAGCAAAGCCTTTCTAAATTATATATAAATGCCAGCAATTTTTGAATTTTGAGAATCCATCAATAATTAAAAAGTCTTAGGGCTTTATATACACTCATATCACTCAAAATTTAGTTTCGAGAAAACTTCTCTTGAAGTTTCAGCATCATTAACACATGAATTGTTCTCACTGGTAAGCACATTTTTCTGGAAGAAATAACTATATATATCTCACAAAACATTTTTTTTATCATATTAGCTCTCTCTTTGCACTTGGGTGTTCATCAAAACTGCCAGAATTGCATAAAAAAATAATTATGCAATCATATTTTTTTTTCTCTCTTTTCGTCAAATTTCACTTGAAGTTTTGGCAACATTCAGACATGGATGTTTTACTGTATAAATAGCTATTTGCCTGCCATACACTTTTTTTTTTATCAATATAAGCCAATTGTTGCCTATCTCTTTTAGAATTGCATGCAACAATTATAATTTTTGCATACATGATTTTCCAAACCACCCATGAGGTATCAAACTAGGCTCGTTTTTTAGGAGTATCCCCAGCTTGAAAAAGCAATTATACATTATTTACAAAGTATATGGTTCAATGGAAGGAATGGGTCTTATTTTTTGGCTTTAGAAACACGAAACTCACAAAATTTCATACGTCTGGCATTGCCAATACTATGAAGTTGCCGGAAATGCACAGAAGTAAAATTCGGTTCTGACACCCAAATCAGCTATGTTTCGGTACACTAGCCCCCTTAAGGCATTTCGGTGAAGGAATAGACCCAAGGCCCTCTACTGGTTTTCCACAGGACATTGCACAGGTAGTCGCTTGAATGATTCTTTAAGCTATCAAACAGATGGCATCCGAAAATACTTTTCACAGAAATGGAACCTTAAACTTTTACGTATCTAATGTTCTATTTAGGCTGCCCTTCAGATTTTACTGAAATGTATCGCTGATGTTAATATGTAAAAAAGCTTACAAACAACGTTCAATCATTATTTGCGATGCAGAAAATATGAGTTTTTATTACTATGATTTTACCTCCT
>NC_090738.1:85049207-85054207 GCF_036898095.1 Palaemon carinicauda
TGATTAAACCTATATAAAAGGGAAACAAGGAAAAGGATAAACCACTGAATAGCGGAAACAAATTTTTAAAGTGGATGGTGAATTGGCTTTTCTTTTAATTACCAGCATCACTGAATTGCATTGAATCATAACGTCTTGCTTCCTCAAAGGAGTGCCAACGTTATAGCAGGATATATCAGGGCTAATCTCCAATCAATTCCCTCTTTATCGACAAGATAAAAAGATATCCAAAAAATAAGGGTCACATTTGACTGATTTCCGCCTTGGAAAAATGCTATGAGCTAATTAACTAGGATCAGTGATGCAAGAGGAATAGAGGAATAGGATCTGAAAATCCTGCTGTTTGTCGAGGTAATTTTTGAAAAGAAATGCCTTAATATTGGTGTGTAAAACTTATCAAAGATGCACAAATAGGTCGGATGATTAGAAGTTTGATTATTCAATTAACCTGTAAGTAATAAAACTTGTTATAAAGGCAAGGTTAATTTAAAAAAAAAAAAAAATACCTAGGGTACAATTGCGCCCTTAGTTGTTATAGGTACACAGCATTCGTTGTTTAATCATTAACACGAATCTGATGAGGTACATGGGTATACATACTGAATGTGTATGCATTATATAGAATTATATATAAGTTCAGATTTATCACAATTCAGTATTGACAAAAGCAGTAACTTCAGCAAGTGGTCATACCAAATTGGGTGCCTGAGCAAACATACATCAAATCCTAAACATGAGTCACGCAAATAACGTAAAGAGCATCAGCTGTAATGGAACCATAAGGGCATAAGTATAGAAGGCTCCTGTCTCAGCATCCAATATCATTCCCGCAGAATAGAGATGATGCGGTTCTTCTCGTAAATAACCTTTTACGAATGACAGCTTATGTAACCGACGGTCACATTTCAGCATCTTGGTCGTCGCATTTTCATAGGGGAGCGTTATTCTTGGTTATTGTTTTCCTAAATATTTTCAAGAAGAGATATTCTTTAATGTGTGTATGAATATATATATATATATATATATATATATATATATATATATATATATATATATATATATATAAAGTATATACACATATATATATATATATATATATATATATATATATATATATATATATATATATATATATATATATATATATATATAAAGTATATACACGTGTATATATATATATATATATATATATATATATATATATATATATATATATATATATATATATATATATATATATACACCCTCATTAGCTAGTTGCAGTTATGGGAAGCATAATGCTGGGAATAAAACCAGCAGAAAGGAAACGCGAAACATGGACACGAGAGCAAACTAAAGTAGGAGGGCTAAATAGATAACCCTTATGCACCCATAGTATAAGGGTGAGAACAGCTCCAGGTAGAGGAATGTACAAATGTATCTCTCTCGTTAAAAGGAGTCTATATGGAGTGTTGTATTAATGAAATGCCATAAAGAAATACTTAGTTCTATTAATAACCTTCTGTAAATTTCGTTTATTGTATAATATTGTATTATCATATAAATGACTTTTTGGTCATCTTAGAATCACAAGTGAAACAGAGAGGATTTAATGTTAAATCTGATGACCACCACTAGAGCTATGCTCTCTTGCAATATGTAATAGTGAAACCTTGCATTCTTCCATTTGCTGTTTCAAGCAGAAGGTTTAAAGAGAGAGAGAGAGAGAGAGAGAGAGAGAGAGAGAGAGAGAGAGAGAGAGAGAGAGAGAGAGAGAGAGAGAGAGAGTTGTTGTTGTTTGTGGAAAAGAGTTAGGTCTTCAAGCCAAGAAAAAAAAAAAAACAATTACCAGAGTTCATTACTTCACCGCTAGAGTTCGGTATTGGATATGGCAATTGGGTGATGCAATGTGTGTAGCGGTATCAACGTTTAAAGGTTAAAAGGTTTAAAGGCCACTCATGAATGGCAGAGACAAGGGACAGTGATATTACCCTATCAAACAAGACCATGCCATAGAGACTGACAATATTGCATATAATCAGCACCCATGCTCCCCCCCCCCCCCCCCCCCCACCACCCTCCACCCAAGCTACGACCAAAATGGGCCAAGCAATAGCTGCTGATAACTTAGAAGATAGACCTATAGGCTCCTCAACCCCCCCCCCCCCACATCCTTGGTTTACAGGGATGATGAGGCTGCAGCAATCAAAGGAACTAACGAGTTTGAGCTGTCCTCGAACGCCAGTCCGAAAATCAGTAAGCAAGAATACTACCACCCGGCCACCATAACCCAAAACGTGCTGTTGTTGAGGCTTTGTAGGATACAGGTGAATGAAGATACCAGTATGGAAATTTCAGTTTTTGTTATATCCTGGTCTTCTGAGCAAAAGCCTCTTAGGTGTACATTGTGAAGTAGAAACAAACACATACATATACACACTAACATTAGGTATACAAGAACGACAAAAACAAATGCATATGTACAGTATCTAAAATATAGTACCTTATTTTAGTGAGGTCATGAATAAGAGATATGAAGGGAATAATCTGATCAATATACCTAAAGATCAGGCAGACCTGATGAATGGGTGCCAGGAGTGTTGGTGAAAATGCCAATAAAAGGAGATCTGACCGACTACAATAATTACAGAGGCATCAAAGTTACGTCAGGTATTATGAAATTATATAGTATTCTCATTCTAAAAAGACTAGAGAAAAATATTGATGAAAAGCTGAGATATGGACAAGCAGGATTTAGAAAAGGTAGAAGTTGTACACGTCAAATTTTAATTTTAGGACATGTTGTACAACAATGGGTAGAAAATTAAATCCACTTTTGATGGCATGTGTGGACTATGGAAAAGCCTTTGATAATGTGCCCCGGCCACTTTTGTGGAGAGTCCTACATTATCATGGAATTCCTCTTAACTACGTAAATTTTATTATGTCTGTTTATGAGCAAAGCAAGTGCATAGTTAATGTTGGTGGAGTCTTATCAAATGAGTTTCGAGTGAACAGAGGAGTACTCCAAGGGAATGTGTTTTCACCTCTGTGGTTTAGCCTACTCATGGATTTTGTAATGCATGGAACAGATGGGGATGGTGGAGAGGGATTGGACTGGATTGGTGATAGGAAATTAGCTGACCTAGAGTATGCTGATGACGCTGTCCTTATTAACAAAACACCAGAGGACTAACAAACCTTGCTTACCAAAATGCATGAAATATCTCATGACGGTGGGCTTAAGATAAATATAAGAAAGACATAGATGATACGAAAGGAATATACAATGAAGATGAACTATCACTGGAAGGAGACAGAATTAATCAGGTAGAATCATTTAAATATTTTGGAACTATGATTTCTAATACAGGATCCTTAGAATTTGAGTTTCAGGAACGATTAGAAAAAAAAATCAGACAATGACGAGTTTATGTAAAATGTGTAAATCATATCCAGCAAATTTTACATATTTAAGAACAAAGCCCTCAGAAGAATATTGGGAGTTAAATGGCAGGAAAGGATTAGAAATGAAACTATAAAAGATATTATTCGAGTGCCATACGTAGATGAGATCATAAGGGGTAGATGGAAATGATTTTGGCATGCTTTTCGCACTCCACAAGAAAGATTAATTCAAGAAACTTTCACCTAAGCCCCACAAGGCACTAGAAGAGTTAGAAGACCCAGTCATACATGGCTGAGGACTATGGAGCGT
The DNA here is from genome assembly GCF_036898095.1 of Palaemon carinicauda. NCBI lineage: Eukaryota > Metazoa > Arthropoda > Malacostraca > Decapoda > Palaemonidae > Palaemon > Palaemon carinicauda. The sequence goes on from NC_090738.1 coordinate 85,052,905, forward strand.
CAAGTGGGGGGTGATGAAGGGAGAATTATTGATTTATAAGTTCAAGATTGAGACGACTGGTGAAGACTAACAGGAGCCCTTTGCGTCAATAGACGTAAGAGGAGATGATGAAGCTGATTTTACAGGAACTAAGAATCTTTTCGCTCTAATGTTTTCTTCGGTTATTCTTCTTGTTTACTTACTGAAGAAATTGTCCAAAATCAAATTACCAGCCAGATATTGAAATACTTCAGTACAAGGAGAAAAATATTGTTTTTTTTTTATCTAAATATCTGACTTTCAGCTTTGTATACAAACCCTAAGAAACGTTTTCTTTTTGTGTTACAAGAGGTAACATGTCAAAAAATTTATAAATTATTAAACTGATAAGAGCTGTGGAATTACCATCTGACAATTTATCTAAATAATATTCCTAATAAAAATAAAATTATGATTTTGGTATTATCATTAGTTACACTCATCATATGACGTTCCAAAATTAGGGTTTAGTTTATCCACATTATATCAAAATTTCCTAGAATGCTACTGATAAGAATATGAAAACCATAAAGTACTGATTAACATGATTCATTACTTCCCTCCTGAAAAAAATGAGGAAATTATTCTTTTGCATCAGGTTATATACGGATTGATTAGCTCCGAGTAAATCGTAGCTCAAAATAGTAAACATGAAAAAAATAAATCTTTATCAACATAATTGTCTTTGTCACAGCAACAGACAAACTTTTAAACGTATGAAATCCTTCTTGGAAAAGTTCATTATTTTACAAAAATTTGAATTTCATGGTATCACGAACTCTGAGTCACAAATGTTCAATGTCAATAAAGATGCTAAAAATATTCTTACTTCTAAAACATTACGAGTTCTGTGAAAAACGTATAAGTAATTTACTTGAATATGAACAAGTTAGTTTTTCATTATTACATTTTCCTTTGCTACTAATGATATTCCTTAAAGGTAGGGTAATTACAATTGTGTTACAAGTGTTTTGATATCAATTACAGAAGTCTATTCTTATTTAAAATTTCAAATCAGACATGATTTACCAACCTCTTTTATACACAAAATAATCCAAGACGTACAAGTCTTAAAAGGTGAATAAAATGTAGTTAGTGATCTTTTTTAATCACCCTTTTTTAAATTGGCACACCACGATTTCTGCCTCAAATCCATGAGATGTAATTAGTTTTTGATATTTTCTATTCATTATTTACTTATCCTTAGTTTGACAAATGGTCTTCATATGTATATATTTAAGTCGTTTTTTTTTTTTTTAATAATTATTCATTAATGCAGTGAGGT
>NC_090738.1:85059207-85061707 GCF_036898095.1 Palaemon carinicauda
TAAACATTCTATTTCTAAAATTAAAACACTTTTTCTTAGGTCACTAGAACATAAAAACTGATGTTGTCGGTTCCTAGGTATTTTTTTTTTTATTTATCTATTCTAATTTTTTTTTTTTTTTTTTTTGGGGGGGGTAAAAAGTTTCATAACATACTTTAAAGCCGGGGTTCTTAACCGGGGGTGCGAACCTGGTTCTGAAGAGGTGTGAGGATACCTGTGAAATATTGAAGAAAGTATATGTTTTTACCTACGCTTCACATTTTTTCGCAGCTGTGCTTTGAATTATCGATTGTTTCAGTCACTTTGTGAGGTGTAGGCCAGGAACACACTGTTCTTTTGTACCATACTGAAGTGAGGTAGATATTACGTGGTCGTGTGCTATCTCGTGTGTTTGATCTGACAGGATAAATTCACCATTTTCTCCATGAACGGGTACAAGAACTGGCCATACATTTCAATGACCCTAGTTTTGTTCAGATGCTTGCCTACTTGGCTGATGTGTTTTCAGCACTTAATGTACTCAATCTCTCTCCGCAAGGAAGGAGACTTAACATTGGGACTGCAAGCGAGAAATTGGCTGTATTCAAGGAAAAACTAGTCTTGTGGATAAAGCATGTGGAGATGGGAAACTTGGTAAATTTCCCCTGCCTGGAAGAGACAGTCAAAGAAAATTCTACCCTGCCTCCAAACTTTGTTGCAAAAATTGTTGAACATATGCAGCTTCTCAGCTGGAAGCATACCCTGTACTAGCAAAGAAAGCAATGGAAGTGCTGGTACCTTTTGCAACTACTTACTTATGTGAGCAAGGATTTTCTTGTCTGCATCACATCAAAACAAAAATCAGAAATTGGCTGAATTCTGAACACGACATGCGAGTAGCACTCAGTACTAAGACACCGAGATTTGATGCCATTATGGAGAAAAAACAGATAAAACGAATTCACTAGGTTTACAGTGCAGTACAGGCAAAATATTTTACCAACCGTGTGTCACACAATTGTACATAATTCCTTTTGTATATAATATGCTTGTATCTTCGCTCTTCCCTCGCATTCAAACGAACATGAAAATTCATGTCTGCTGTTTTGCTCTGAACATTGTCTGTCTCTCGAACATGTTATGTCCTGTTGCCTTGAGGTTTTGTATATAAAGAAGAGTGTTCCTTAATATATAACTCAGTCGTTTCCAATCTGCCTTTAAGTTCACATCCTCTCTCGGCCCGTCACAATATAATGTAGTTTTGAACCAAATGAAAAAAATATATATTCTTGTTGATACATACTCATAATTTTTTCTCTTGAAAGAACTTTAAGCTGTATGAATGAAGTTTGAATTAAAAAAGGTTTTATTATTACATCAAATTTGTATTTTTAGCGTTTTCATATATTCAGAATCCAAGGGGGGGGGGGGGGGCGAGAACTGACTGCTGATTTGAAAAGGGTGCGAACACTGAAAAAGGTTAAGAACCACTGCTTTAAAGTAAAGAAATGTTATATGAATATTGTCGAGGGCCAAGGATTCAGTAAAGTATGATTCCATCAGCTTAAAATCAACGACGTAAAGTTGATTTCGCAAAATTAAGAAATTTTGGATTGAGTTTTAGTTTGTGGTGATTCATTGGGTTGACGGTTGGTACTCTCTCATTGCTTGATAGATTTTATTGGCAAAAATCGAAACTTTTCTCTCCCCATCTTAAAAAGGAATTGAGGTTTTGTTTGTGTCAGTACGTTTACATACTGCGCCATCTATACCCATTACCTGGACAAGTTTGGGCCTATGTTGATATATTCGACTTAAAGACATGGAAAGTTGCAATGACAATGTTTATGCATCAAAAGACCACGAGTCACATATCAAACATTTAGGTAAGATGAATATATAACATATTCATTACCAGAGCAGCGTATTGCCAAGTAACCAGCTTTCCTGCATTATTAAACGTGGAGTCAAAGCGGTTAAATAGATTTGATCTGGGAGATGATATGTGAGTAGGTTCGGTATTCAATTTACTGATTCGATGTTTTCATTACACTGAAAGAGGAGCAAAGATAACTCGATAGTGGCAAGAGTTGGTCTTATAATGGAGTTGTCACTTGATGTTACAGACCTTTTCAATATAATTTGCTGATGATATGTGTAAATTATCTATTAGAAATTGTTTAATTCGTGATGCAAAATAGGAAACCCAGAATCATAGTGCTGAAGTCTTTGGCAAATTGTATTCGCCATTTGTCTTCATTTTCAAATATATGAGATATAATGATTTCAAACTCTTGCCTCCTTTATGTGTTGGTTTTCATCTGACATCGAAAATATACTCTTATTTTGTTCTAAATTTAAACTTTTTCCCATTAGAACCTCAACAATTGTATATTATACTGTCTTGGGTAGAGATTCAATGTGTTGAAATCAGCTCTTGGCTGGAAAGGTAAAATTTGGATAGCACACGCCTTTGTAACATTCAAGTTCCTTTGGTTTAATTTCCTTCTAGAAATAATAT
>NC_090738.1:85069207-85079207 GCF_036898095.1 Palaemon carinicauda
AAAAAAAACACAAACACAAAAAAAAAAATCTTTTTGAGTGAAGTCAGTTTAATTAAACACTTCACAGCTAACATTTATTCAAGGTTTGATGATATATTGTCTTTTTCTGAAGTCGTATGCATTAAATCTCATGAATTCTTAATTATAATTGAAATATTTCTTTTACCTCTGTATTTTCTGTGTATATATATATATATATATATATATATATATATATATATATATATATATATATATATATATATATATATATATATATATATATGATTATATATATATGTACATATATACATATATATATATATATATATATATATATATATATATATATATATATATATATATATATATATATATATATGTATATATATATATATATATATATATATATATATATATATATTTATATATATATATCTATATATATATATATATATATATATATATATATATATATATATATATATATATATATATATATATATATATATTGAGAATTTAAGTGACTTTTCATCAGACTATTATATATCATATAAGAGTTAGGAAGAAGGAAGTTCCACATGAAGACAATAAATGAAACGATAAATTAATCAAATAATCTTAATAGATAAATTTCATATTTCCAAGGACGTTAATACCTTCATTATTTAGTAATTAATTCTAAAAAAAAAAAAAAAAATAAATAAAAAGTTCCCCGAAAATATAATATATATTCAGTTTTAATACCCCAAAAAGTGCATTCACTTCGGAACATCACTGACTACTAAATCAATTTGATGGTTAGTGAACTCATTCGGTATGCTGGTTCCGATACCTGCTAATGGCATATAATTAAAATGACGTTACCCATAGTAACTATTTCCACTCATAGATAGATAGATAGATAGATACAGTAGATAGATAGATACAGTAGATAGATAGATAGATAGATAGGTGCGTCTTTTTATTATTCTTTATATACAAAAAAGAAAAAAAAATACATCCAAACAGATGGAAAATTTACTTCAGATAAAATCTTTATAAGCTTGTATAAGTCGAGAGATAGATATAAATAGAAAATACACAAGGATAGATATAACCTTTAAATATATAGAAAAAACAAATATAAAAATTGCAACTAAAGTTAATAAATTATTTTCATAAATGAATACCTATTCGCATACAACCTAAGATTTCAGCAAAGGAATGAAAACGTAGATATAAACACACACAAACAGACGTACATTTTAGATCAGTTTAAGCAACACGAATTTTCTCTGTAGCCTCTCCCGGAAACAGCAGAGTCCCAGCTTATTCAGCATCGAGTTAAGGGTCTCTTAACTATTTCCTTCGATCTTAATTGAGGAGAGAAAGAGAGGGATTTTCCAGCTCTCCATCATCGTCGTTCTACTCAGCCCGATGAAGTGTTGGACTCAGCAAACCAGAAGTCTAATCTCACGAGAGGCAGAGATTACCTCAAACCAAATGATGAACGAATCCTCAAAGTCCTTTAATGGTCTTAACTTATTTTTTGGGTAGTGAGTTATGCAATGTTTTGTGGGAGTTTTGTTATAAAAATTTATTAAATCTTAGTCATAATGTGTAATATATTATTTATTCCTTTTATTTTATCAGATTAATTGACTGTATTTTTGTTTTAACTAAAATAAAAATTGTATCTCGTTTTTGTTCTGTTACAAATAATATTAAGTATAAAGTTAAATTTCTGTGAAAAAAGAAATGCCTAAGAATTCTGCTTGAACATTTAATTATTATGTCATTATAATTACTAGTAATATTCACGAATATGATTTAAATACTTACTAAAATTTTCAAAGCAAACATAAGCGATTGCAAAATGGCCGTAAAATTTGATTCCTCCTTTTCATTTGAAAAGACGTAGGAAAAGATAAGAACACATTGAATCATCTGGTATTTTCAGTGTAAATAAGACAAAGCTCGGTAAGAAGAAAGTGGTTCCTTCGAGATATATCTAGATTATAAAGAAACGATTGATATCTCTTATTTTTAGAGGAAATTTTTTATGAAGTTTCCCTGCAAAGAAAACCATTTTAGAAAAGAGCAGAATTTCTATTCTTCATTTCCCGTACAAACTAAATAAACTCAGTTTCCTCTTTCATCGTTATTGCTGTAATTCGTTTAGGGATAGAATTACTTATGGAATTACTTTAGAACGTTTTATGCAACATTTTCCTTTATTGAATATTTCGCGAAACTTATTGCAGTAGATGTTTTCACTATTGTGCAATAAAGTGTTGTTTTTATCGTTAGATGCAACAGCTCTATGGGCTTTTGATGACGTTTTGACCATTAAGGTGTATAATTGTAAATAATAGCTAAAGGTATTTAGAATATATGTTATTTCTACTAAGATTTGGAGCGGAAAAGAAAACTGTTTTGATAAATCCCTTTGATTATATATACATATATACATACACACACACACACACACATATATATATATATATATATATATATATATATATATATATATATATATATATATATATATATATATATATATATATATATATATATATATATAGCGATAGTTTCTTGCAGTGCCTGCAACCTTACCATCCTTATAAGCTAAGGGTTGGGGGTTAGGGGAAGTCCATAGTTCTACCTGCTGAGTCATCATCAGCCATTGTCTGGCCCTCCCTGGTCATAGTTTGGGTGGAGAGAGTCCTTGGGCGCTTATCATATGTCTATATTATGGTCAGTCTCTAAGGCATTGTCCTGCTAGCTAAGGCATTGCGACTGTTCCTTACCTCTGCCATTCACGAGTGGCCTTTGGACCTTTAAATTGTAAAATGTATAAACTTCGATTAATCTAATTACATTTGCGTAAGTCTTAAAATTCACTAAAAAGAGCGATTGATAAAAACAGAAAACAAAACCAAAAAACAAAGCAAATAATCCCACCTTCCCTCCTTTAAGGTAGTTCCACTTATCGACTTCGTATAATGTCAGTGGCTCTTATACGACCGTCATTAAATCCTAGAGAGGAGGGAAGTACTTCTCCTGCCAATATTATGCGAAGGATATCCTCCTGGGGCCCATAAAGAAAGGCTCTTAATCCTTCAGGTCGTAAAAAAGTCATTTCAATCGCTGTAACGTTAATGTGATTAAAGCCGAAAAAGTGTTGGGATTTTTTTTTCTTTTTTTTTTAAAGCTAATAGTTAATCTTCTTGAGTTTATGATTTGTTCATCTATTTATTTATCAATTTGTTTTTTATATAATTTTCTATTCATTGATTTATTTGATTATTTATCTATTTGCCCAAATTATCATTCATCTATTTCCTTCTCCACTTATACTTCTCATTTCACTTTTCTGTTGTATTCATTTATTCATCGCCTAACTTAATTACTCTTTGATCTACTTCATTTATTTTCATTTATTCGTCTATTTTCATATTGAAATACCATAAGAACGACAAAAACTAGTCCTTAATCTATCACTAATATTTATAAATTTCAATAGAGATAAATGAAAAGGAAAAGAGCGACCGAGATCAGAGGCAGATGAAGTCATTCTTAAACTTAGTTTAAGAATAATTTTCTCTAACAAATTCTGACAGATGTACCTAAAGTTCCAGATGTGAAATTATTATCTATTTTTCATCTTTCCCACAGTTATCCCTACATTAAGTGGTCGGTTGCTTCGCATCAGACATTGTTTTATAATTTGTCAGAGGGTTTTTATGATCACATGTCCTTACAGTCTTCAGCCACAGTTATTGTCGGTGGGCAAAACCTTTGACTTTTATAATCCAACTGCAAGGCAGAAGTTTCCAATGTTTTTGGCAGGGTGTCTACCCCTTTTCTAAAAAGCAAGGCTGAAAGGCAACAGCTGTCCTTTTAATCACTTTCTACTACACGCTGGACGTACGTTGGTAGTATTTTTACAACTCTACTACAAGCTAAATGTGAAACTATTATATATTGCATAATCAATTCGAAGGAAATGAAAGGTATAGAGGAAAACAGGTCGTCCCAATTGGGTATTGTTATATAAAGTCTAAGGCAATAAATTCTTAGATGGAAGCAGACCTATATTGATTGGATATACTTATCCTGACTACGTAATTGATGATTTTATATAAAGGAGCTAAGTTAATTAATGATAGGAGAAGAAACACAAATTTTCTTTGTGACCAAGATTAATTATCTTATTAATCATAAAGTATAGCGCTCTCAGTATAATTGAAAACTAACAAATCCTTAAACGGTTCATTGTTCTTGTCTTAAATTGGATTACCATACGTTCCCATATGATAATTAAATTTATAATTTTCTTTGCAAGAGAATCATCTTTCTTCTGCCTCGATGTGCCATCTCTTATTTCTTCCTGTTATATTATTTCTTTATCTGGAGATATTATGAATCTTTTACAACCTGATTCATTTTAAAGTAGTAACAGAAATTACTGAAATTTTAAACATATGAAATAACCTACATATATAATTATCTGAATACAAAGTTGAATATGTATATTATAATCTTTTTAGCTACATCAAAAACGTTTTCTCTACTCTCTAAATAAAAAAAAAGATGTTTCCTCCAGTCAATGCAAAATCTATTTCTTCACCCTAACAATCAAAACTTACAATTGACTTGAAAACAAATAATCTCGCTCAATAGTGAGGCCTTCATACAAGGATGGTTATGCCTTGGAATGATAGCTAAGAATAATCAGCTAAGAAAATAATATTTCTATATCGTTGATTATTACTCTTGTAGGAGAGCATTAAGATATGTAATGTGAATGATGGTTAAAAGAAACCAGCAAATAAACAAATATAAAAAGAAGGCATTAGAACATAATGCAGTAATCTTCAATTACAAGCACTCTGTGAAAACGAATATTCAAACGCTAAATAATAATTCTTTTGAAAAGCCCAGCTAGAAAAATAATTTACAATACTGATAAAATTTAAGACAGAATATCATGATGGGAATGTATTTATTCGATTCTTTTCTTTCTCTCCAGTAATAAGATTAGTTTGTCGTGGTTTTGAGACATTTAGATTAATGACGTGACCTAAATAAAAGGAAAATTTATTTAATATTCAAAAAACGCTTTTCTGATATTAAAAGTCTTACACAGCAACAGGAGATGACTTGTATCTATTTTTTTTATAAAGTCAACATCACTTGAAAAACACCGAAACAACAGCAATATTAGAATAGGCATATTTTACTCATCACCTTATTTATAAAAAAAATCGATTTATTGCTATCGTTTTCTATTGTCATTTACATGGCATTTTATGTGAAATTTTACCCCCCCCCCCCCAAGCATATATAAGTGATAAAAGGCCTGTTTTACTAATTGCCATTCTTTAGTTAGATGAATTGTTTTACTAATAGTTGTGTCCTAGGCCATTTATTTCTTTAAATACCTAACTTAGTTATTATGTTAGTATGGTACCATTAACTAGAGATAATTTTCAAATTCATTCAATGGTGTTATATTATCTTCATCATATATGTGTATATGTATGTATATATATATATATATATATATATATATATATATATATATATATATATATATATATATATATATATATATATATATGCATGTATATATATCTATACATACATATATATTTATATATATATATATATATATATATATATATATATATATATATATATATTTATGTATATATATATATATATATATATATATATATATATATATATATATATATATATATATATATATATATATATATAATATACAATTACAGCAGATATCTTTTCACGTCACGAACACTGAATATATTACCTAACCTTAAATCACAGCAAAAGACACAACCAAGTTTGTGATATACGTCTGACATCTTCATTACAACTAACTCCTTCAGCCATTTCTCTTAATCTTAATATATCATTTAGTCCCGGAATCTTACGAGAGATGTCTCGCTTTCATTTTCTAGTACTATAACTCATTAGAAGATTCTGACTTCCCAAAGGATAGACGCATTAAGCACTTGACATTCATGCGAGATAGTTGAATATCACTGAGGTTTCTACTATTTAATAAATCTTGAATAGTTACTTTAACCTACTTATCACGAAAAACTTTGAAACATTCGAAAAGTAAATACCGTTTTTATTATTCTCACAGATCTTAAAATGTAAAATGAATATTCAAATGCTTAGGTGTAATCCAGAACATTATTCATATACCTGATATGCTATCATCCCATTTTTTTCCCGTCTAATAAATCGTAGAAAAATAAAAATACATTATACGAAAAGGTCAATATCTATTCTCTTTCTTCCGCTCTATAAAAATTAAAAGCTTTTTATATGTAAAATTTCATTATATTATTTGTAAATCCCTCTTATAACATTAGGCAGTATTTTAGCAAATACATAACTTCCTAATTATGATACCTCGTGCATAATATAATATTGAAATAGCACTTAATAAAAAGATTTTACTTTTTTATGAAATTTCATCGTTTGCTGATATATACCTTTAATGCGATTAAAGTTTTTGCAGTTGAAGAAAAATAGTCGACTGAATTAAATTTAGAAAAAAAAATGTGGATTTGCTTCATTAACCCGATATCAGTTAGGAGAGAGAGAGAGAGAGAGAGAGAGAGAGAGGAGAGAAGAGAGAGAAGAGAGAGAGAGAGAGAGAGAGAGAGAGAGAGAGAATAACATTTCTTGTAATTAAGCTTAAACCTCCATTGACACTGTGCCCTGATATCTGAAATTCGTAAAATCATTTTGCGTTGGAGATACCGATATTTGTACTTGAATTGCAAATATCATTTTGACATATCCTCCTCTCTGTGACATGTGATGCCAAAACCAAGCTTTCACTATGATTTATTTACATGTTTACGCCAATCCCTCCTTAATGGAAGGTTGTCTTTTGGATATATATGTCTCATAGAACCCTGAAATTGATAATTCGTATTCAGGAAATGGAAAATACCTGAAAAAATGTTGTAGAGCCGCTTTTGAAATAGGTTGATGTGAATCTTTCTTTTTATCAATGTTAGTCCTTTTTCCTGATTCATTCAGTTTGGGAATGAGTCCAAGCTGTAGTATCAAAGTGGTTTATAGTGAGTATGTATGTGTATCTTTTTATATTATAACTCTAAAAGAAAATAGATATATGAATATTAATGATATCATATTGATATACGTAGGTAAACTATAAGAAATGGTAAGAACAAACTAATGTTAGTACTACCATCTACAATAAAACCAAAAGATATCTAACAGTTTTTCTGGAAATAGTAAGTCTTACTTTAGAATTTAAGGGTAAATTATAAGCAAATGTTTGCAAATATACTACAATGAAAGTAAGGCAATGATGAAATAAAAATCGACAAATGAAAAATTATGTTAAACTTTATCATCATGACTCAGACCTTCCATGGACTTCTAGCATAGCTTATCTTTTATATTTATATTAGAGAATGTAAGGCCAGGTAATTTTGGTGTCATCCATTCCTTTTCAATATATATATATATATATATATATATATATATATATATATATATATATATATATATATATATAATATATATATATATACGGATTTATCATTCCACTTTTCTATTTAAAATAGAATTATTTAATAAGAGTCATTTCCAATATTCTCAAATACATCTAGACACAGTTATTATGATTATAAACTGGTCCCTTCTAACCTCTCCATTGGTTTACACACAGTTATTTAAAAGGACTGAACTTTCCCGAAATGACCCTACTTCAATAGTGTGGAGCTTCTGCGGAGTCACCTGATCGGGGGGACGGGAATTTGCTCATTCTTGACAGGGAACTTTACCATTTGAAAAAAAAAAAAAAAAAAATTATTTACAGTCAGATTCATATTACGTTATGATATCATTAACGTGATGAGATACGTGATCGAATTCTGAGAATTTTAGTGAACTTGAATATCATTCTTTCTTAAAACTGCTCGAATGCTAATTTTTTCATGCTTGGCATATGTTGCATTTTCAGTTAAAAATATCCCGGAAAATAAAAGAATTGTTTCATAGTTTTTGTATGTTGCAATAGAAATAGCCATATTGTCTTTATCTTAGGATCAATAAGTTTTTATCTGATATCAGCGGTTTAGGTTTAATCTAAAGTTAAAACACTTACGGTCCATTTAGTTAAATTTTGTTGCCATTGCTGCTTTGAAATTCCGAAGTTTAAATTATTTAATGTAACTTATAATTTGATATAAAAAGAAAATAATTATAATTTAGATATGGCATGGTATAAAGGGATAGAACGTACCGGTTCAGACATCAAAGGTGTAGTTCAGATATTTCCAATACATAAAAAAATTCCCAAAATACGATGATATTAAATTAAATATAAATATAATTAATTTGGAGGATATAGATAGTTTGACAGTAAGGCACAAACTACTAACCAATGACTTCAGTGGATCATCATTGATATCATACTAAACAAACTAACATCGTTTCATAATGTATATATCATCACACCATATAAAAATGACAATAATTTTCTGGGATTTATTGTACCAGTCTTCCATGTCCTACAAAGATGGCAGGTCACGCAAGGGTCCTTTTGAAGAATTTCCATATATTCCACGAAACAGCACCCAGATTTCCTCATGAGTAACATTTAGGAATTTCCCCCCTCAATTTAGCATGGCAGCATATCAGGGTATCTTGAGAAATGAGTAAATATCCGTTAATACGACAGTCGTTACCTGAATCCATATTAGACGTGTCCATAACATGGTCCCCTGGAAATGAGGGTGTTGTTATGTTGTATGGAATAAGTTACACGAGTTCCTGCAATATGGAATCTCTGCGTTGTAAGGGCATGGGCTGACATGTTGTGTATCGCCATCAGACTGTTCCTCATTTGGGGCCGAGATGTTCTGCGTAGGTTATGGTTAAGGGGAGAAGAATTTAGTCGAGTTATGATTGTTGACGAAAGAAAGTCATAACAAGGTAATTAGCTCTATAAGAATAGTCACATAAGTTAATTATCGATCGGAGTGGAATATGTCTTCACGATACGAGAGAGAGAGAGAGAGAGAGAGAGAGAGATGAGAGAGAGAGAGAGAGAGAGAGAGAGAGAATTTCGAAAAAGAGGAAAACTACTTAATTTGTCATTAATTAATATTTTAAGTAAACTTATTATGCAGACTTTTTAAATATCAGACTATTCAATGAAGCGCATTTACTACTTTTTACAGACTCAGTGAGCAGATATACATCGTAGTTGTTTTTGCTAATATCTATTATATTAACTTTTTCGGTTATATTATTTTTCTTATTACAGTTTTTACATTGCCTATGCAAACACAACATTTCATAGCATTCACTTTGCGTAATGTGTATATATATATATATATATATATATATATATATATATATATATATATATATATATATATATATATATATTATATATATATATATATATATATATATATATATATATATATATATATATATATATTATATTATATTATATACCCTCACATACACATTTAGTCAATATGTGGCTTTGTGTTAGCCAAGTATCTGTTGCTGCATATCTAGTAACATCGCTGCCCTTTGAGCGCACCGTTTCCTAAGGCAGAAGAACACTCAGTAAATATTTTGTGAACTCCTCAGAAAGACAAGCCCGTTCTCTAAATAACAAATGAAGATTCCCCTTGTGGGACCATTTCAAATTGCAGAATCCGAGTTAGTGTATCCCTGTGGAATACTATCGCAGTAGTAGCAAACGACGTTCAAGGTGGAAATCATTTAGGGTAGCCTGTTGGAGACGCCCCTGTCTAGCATTTTGTGGGTCGGGAGTTCAAGCAATTCTCAAGCCCAATACTTTTTATTAGTGTTGAAAACCTAACCGTTCTTTTGATTCCAGGAAGGTGATTTTGAGGAATCTCTAGGTCGGCCTGCCTGGTTATCAGCAACTCCTACCTGATCATATCTGATCCTAGATTGGCTGGAAAAAGGGCTT
>NC_090738.1:85089207-85101707 GCF_036898095.1 Palaemon carinicauda
GAACTGAAAAATCTATCTTTGTTCCTTTCTTCCAAATTCAAACAGCTTATTAAAATACCTCTGTTAACTACTACCGCTAGAGAGTTATGGGGTCCTTTGACTGGCCAGACAGTACTACATTCGATTTTTTACTCTGGTTACGGTTCTTTCCCTTTGCCTACACATACACCGAATAGTCTGGCCTATTCTTTTCAGATTCTCCTCTAGCCTCATACACCTGGCAACACTTGAGATTACCAAACAATTCTTCTTCACCCAAGGGGTTAACTACTGCACTGCAATTGTTCAGTGGCTACTTTCCTCTTCATAAGCTATGGTAAGCAGCTCTTGTAGGAGAAGGACACCCCAAAATCAAACCATTGTTCTCTAGTTTTGGGTAGTGCCATAGCCTCTGTACCATGGTCTCCCACTGTCTTGGGTTAGAGTTCTCTTGCTTGAGGGTATACTCGGGCACACTATTCTGTCTAATTTCTCTTCTTGTTTTGTTGAATTATTTATAGTTTATAGAGGAAATATTTATGTCAATAATGTTTCTGTTTTTAAAATATTAAATTTTTCCTTGTTTCCTTTCCTTTACTGCGCTATTTTCCCTGTTGGGGCCTCAGGGCTTATAGCATCTGGCTTTTCCAACTAGGACTGTAGCTGAGTAATAATAATAATAATGATAATAATAATAAAAATAATAATAATAATAATACAATATTTCTGGCATGGGAAAACTATGGCTTTCATCAAATCCTCGGAAGATAAGTAGAGCTTCTGGATAAGATTTATTTTCATGTTTAAATATTGTGACAAGAAGGAAAGAGACTTGATGGAAAGGAGAGTCCCGGAACAGCGAAATTTATTTAGCGACAACAAAAGTATCTATAGTCCCCAAATGGATCCCATAATGGATGACAATTGCATGTGTACATTCTAAGGCTCTTGTCATTTAATTTAGTTGCAATCATATAGGAGTTACTGCATTGAGAAAAAATTACTGAACTATTCTTCTTTATGTGTATGTGTGGCGCTTATGCATGTGGATCACAATATTTAGCAAAAAATTAAAATTCCTACCAGAGTAATATTTTCATAAAATATAATGTATCTACAAAAATAATATACTATACTTATTTCACTCATTTTAGCTATATCAGCTTTGAATTGTAATTGTATGTTAGAGAATTATATTTAATTTTTATCATTCAGTTAACAAAGGTTTCCTTAAATCAAATTAAGTACCATCATAATTCAAAACGAATATATTAATTTACTTCCTCAATACATCGTTTCTATTGCCGTATCTCATTTAGCACCAAGTCTTCATAAATACTCATCACGAATTTTTCTGCCTCCATTCAGACTTCATCTGAATCAATTGGAATAAAAAGAACCCTCAATTTTCTCTCCACTTTCCTTACATTGATGTCAAGTGTCATTCAACGAGTTCGAACTCTATTCATTATATTGACGAAGGTAAAATAGGTTTTTCTATTAATAATTCTTAATTAGTGAATAAGTAGTTAATTAACTAGTCCTTGATGGAAGCTTGGATAACATACAACATTAATCTATATTATTATTATTATTATTATTATTACTTTTTAAGCTACAGCCCTAGTTAAAAAAGCAGGAGACTATAAGCCCAAGGGATCCAACAGAGAAAATAGCCCAGTGAGGAAAAGAAATAAGGAAAAAAACAAACTACAATAGAAGCAATTAACGATTAAAATAGAATATTCTAAGAACAGTAACCACATTAAAATAAATCTTTCTTTTATAAACTATAAGAAGAAAAAAAAAAAACAAGAGGAAGAGAAACCAGATGGTGTGCCCGAGTGTACCCTTAAGCAAGAGAACTCTAATCCAAGACAGTGGAAGACCATGATACAGAGGCTATGACACTACTCAAGACTAAAGAACAACGGTTTGATTTTGGATTATCCTTCTCCTAGAAGAGCTGCTTACCAAATCCAAAGAGCCTCTTCTACCCTTACCAAGAGGAAAACAGTCACTGAATAATTACAGTTCAGTAGTTAACCTCCTTGAGTGAGGAAGATTGTTTGATAATCTCAGTATTGTCAAGTTTATGAGGACAGGGGAGAATATGTAAAGAACAGACCAGATTATTTGGTTTATGTGTGTGTATGTGTGTGCGCGCGCACGTGTGTAGAAAATGGGGAAAATGAACCGTAACCAGAGAGAAGGGTCCAATGTACGGAGAGAAGGGTCCAATGTAGTACTTGTCCGGCCAAAGGCCACACAGCAGTTGTATCTCAACGGATGGACCAATTTCGTAATAGGAAGTTCCTTTTAATATATAACAGTATTTTCAAAAGTGTAGTTAAATAAGAATTATACTTTGATTTAAATAACAAACATCATAGCAGTTATTAATATATGATGTACCCCATTTAAAAATTTATTCTCTGTCATGCTTCTAGTGTTTTCTTTTTAATTTTTTATCACTTCATAACTTCATTATAGTCTCTTTCTTTAATGAACACAAATCCATAAGATATGCTAATTATTTATCATTTTTATAGTAAAAAAGACTTCAGGGAACTCTTCTGTGAATAACCGAAAATCTACAACAATGCATACCAATCTGAAAACACATTCTTTATAACAAGTTGCCAAAGAATATAAATATTCGCAACATACACATACAGAACATATAAGACATGCGCATTGAATGTTGCCATATGGGGGTCATCGATGACCGCCATATGGAAACATTCAATAAGTGGTATCGGAGGGTAATGTTCAGAGGTGGAGGTGTTGTTGATGGTGTACTTGGTGGTAGTCCAAGATCATTTCATTGGTTTAACGGATAACACATTCATTCAAATTAGAGTTAAACAAAGCCAATTTCTAGGCTAACTTGATTATTTGATAACTGCATGCTGTTAACGATAATATGTATGAGAACACTCCTGTAGATTTTTAAACTTACCGTATAAAACGTAGGCTATAAACTCGCTGATTGAAACATGAAATAAGGAAACAATCTTATTTTCAGATAATGGGACTTATATTTTTCAACATGTAGGCTAACCTATCAATTACTTAATGTAGTCAATCAAATAGGTAACGGAAACGATCATTTAGTTACAAGGATATATATATATATATATATATATATATATATATATATATATATATATATATATATATATATATATATATATATATATATATATATATATATATATATATATATATATATATGCATAACCAGAGAGTCAAAAGCATCACAAAATTGTTGTCTTTAACGATTATATAGTCGAGAAACACGAGTATGTTTGTTTTTTTTATAATAAAAGTTGTTATTTGGACTATATATATATATATATATATATATATATATATATATATATATATATATATATATATATATATATATATATATATATATATATATATATATATATATATAGAATAAGTAGCCTACAGTCTTTTTTCTTCAATATTCAAAATACATCTGGCTGATACCAAAATTTACTTGATCTTAAAACATTTGGTATGGCTATGGGAAACCCTTTATCCCCAGTATTGAGTAATCTATGCATGGAATTTTTTGAAAGTAGAATCTTGAATAACATCATACCTAATAATGTATAATGGTTTCGCTATATTGACGACATAATATTTGTGTGGCTAGGAAATGAAAATTTAGATAACTTTTTTTCTTAGATTGAATAGCTTGGTACCATCAATAAATTTCACTATGGAGCTGGAGAATAATTGTACCCTACATTTTTTGGACTGTCACATGCACAGATGTAACAATAGACTCAAGTTTATTGTATACAGAAAGCCAACGAATATCTCAGTATATGTCCATTACTACTCAAATCAAGGCAGCAAAGTTAAGAAATCTGTATTTACTACTATGTTTTTAAGAGCATTGCGAGTCTGCAGCCCTAAATATATTGATGATGAAATAAATGAGATTAGAGCAATAGGTAAAAAACTGAAGTACCCTGAATTTTTGTTAGGTGATGCACTAAGAACAGCAAAAAAGATTTTTTTTTCGGTAATGCTAACAGAAAAAATTACAATGCAGAAAATTTACTTGTACTGCCTTATTGTAATTCTTTTAATGAAATTCCCCAACTGTTGAAAAATTTCAATGTAAATGTAGCATTTAAGAATAACAATATAATAAAAACAGCCTTAATAAAGAATTCTCCTGACATTACCAAGGAATGTGTATATCGTATTCCATGCAATGGTTATGAAAAATTCTATATAGGTCAAACTGGTAAAGCCATAGAAAAGAGAATTGAACAACATAAGAAAAGTGACAGATATGCACAAGATAATAATACACTCTTTGCCCACGTTAGAGATAAAAAATCACACTATTAATTTGTCAGGTGCAAACAAATTGACTCATTCAAATAACTCATTGGAAAGAAAAATCATAGAGTCCAGTTTCATAAAAGAAACCTATGAAAACAACTTGAATATTGGACATGGAATGTATATACTTGATGCCTTTATATGTAAAGAGATTTGTAAGCTATATAAAAAACTTTAACCACTTAATGTAGAACTGAATGTATTGTGAATAATTAACGTCACTGTGAAAATAATATTTAGACCTAAGCTACTATTTACTAAAGGGTACAATTATTTTATATAGTATGCATAAGTACATTGGCACTATATAGGGTTATGCTAGATATAAGTATTGATATAGACGTAATATATGTTTATGGTAATAATGTTATGTGCATATATATATATATATATATATATATATATATATATATATATATATATATATATATATATATATATATATATATATATATATATATACATATATATATATATATATATATATATATATATATATATATATATATATATATATATATATATATATATATATATATATATATACCCATGTTAAGCATGTGTAAAAACATTTATATATAATTCTATGTATGTGTCTGTATATGTATACCAGTGTATGTCTATGCATATATTATACATGTTTGTGTATGAATGCCTGTCTGTGTATACATATGTATATAATCCTGGGAAACATCAACAAAGAGATGGAGCTGGGGGGAGAGTGTCTGCTCCCCGCACTGTAGTTATGGGGTGTTTGAATGTGCGTGGATATAGGACGATAGAGAGTAAAAGATGTGAGATTGGAAGTATGTTTAGGAATAGAAGGATGCATATATTGGCCTTGTATGAGACAAATATGAAAGGAAAGGGTGAAGTGATGTTTGGTGAAATATCTGGTTGAGTGTCTGGGATTGAAAGGGGAAGAGCGAGAGAGGGTGTGGCTTTATTGCTGAGTAAATTGATGACAGGTAAAGTAGTGGAATGGAAGGAGATATCATCTAGGTTAATTTGGGTAAGGGTTAGGTTGGGTAGGGAATGTTGGGCGTTTGTCAGTGCGTATGGGCCAGGTAGTGAGAAAAGTGAAGAAGAGCAGAATGAGTTCTGGAATGAATTAACTAGGTGTGTAGAAGGACTGGGTAGAAGGAATTATGTAGTTGTCATGGGTGACTTAATGCTAGAGTGGGCGCTGGAGAGGTAGAAGGTGTCATTGGAAGGTATGGGGTACCAGGTGAAAATGAGAGTGGTAAGAGACTGGTAGATATGTGTGTTGAATAAGAGATGGTAATAAGTGCTAGCTTTTTCAAAAAGAAAGATAAAAATAAGCATACATGGGTAAGAGTGGCAAATGGAAGAGTAGTAGAAAGGGCATTAATGGATTATGTGTTGATAACTAAAAGAATGTTTGGAAGATTGAAAGACATGCACGTGTTTAGGGGTATTACTAACAGTATGTCTGATCATTTTTTAGTAGAAGGAAAATTAGTTGTAACAAAAGAGTGGGGGAATAAAGTAGGTGGATGTAAAAGGGAACTAGTGAGGGTTGAAGAGTTAAGAAAACCAGGGGTAAAAAGTAGATATCAGGAAAGGCTGAAAATGGCATATGACGAAGTGAGAGTAAGAGAAACTGGTAATTTAGAAGAGGAGTGGAAGTTAGTAAAAGAAAATTTTGTTGGAATTGCAAGTGATATGTGTGACAAGAAGGTTGTTGGAGGCAGCATGAGGAAGGGCAGTGAATGGTGGAATGAAGAAGTGAAGGTAAAAGTGGAAGAGAAAAAGAGGGCTTTTGAAGAATGGCTGCAGAGTAATATTATAGAGAAGTATGAAAAATATAGAGAGAAAAAGGTGGATGTAAAGCGCAAGGTACGTGAGGCAAAGAGGGCAGCTGACCTGAGGTGCGTTCATGGATTGGGTCAGTCATATGAAGGGAATAAGAAGAAGTTTTGGAAAGAAGTGTACCAACCGTGTTTCACACAATTGTACCTAATTCCTTTTGTATATATTATCCTTGTATCTTCGCTCCTCCCTCGCACTAAAACGAACATGAAAATTCAAGTCTGGTTTTTCCTCTGTGATATTGTCTGCCTTGGGAACTTGTCATGTCCTGTTGCCTTAAGATTTTGTATATAAGGATAGTGTTCCACAACAATATAGCTCAGTCGTTTCCAATCTGCCTTTGATTTCACAACTCCTCTCTCGGCCCGTCAGATTGGTGACCCCGGAAGTCGACTCGCCCCCACCGCCTTCCACCCCCACCCCCTCGCCCCTTCATCGTTGGTACTATGGCGGACTCTACGGCAGTTGGTGCTGTGGCCACTCCATTCAAACTTTCATCGTTTGCCAGCGGAGAGGCGTTTGCTTGGTTTCAGCGCGCAGAAGTCCAGTTTCGTATCAGGGGTGTGACTCGCTCAACCACCAAAGCGGATTATGTTCTCGCGGCGATACCCGACGACACCTTCCGACTGGCTTTGTGAATAAGGAGACACCCCAATAGCGTATGACAACCTCAAATCATACCTTCTGCAGCAGTACTTGCTGTTGCCAGCCGCCCGTATAGCAAAGCTCTTTCAGCTCTCGCAACAACCGTTGGGGGACCAAAGGGCTTCGCTTGCCCTCAGGGAAATGACCAGTATCGCTCGCCTTCAACCTACCGCAGACGGCTCTCCTCGTGAGGTGAACCTACTCCGTGCCCTTTGGATACGCCGTTTACCTGAACCTGTGCGCGCTGCCATACCCGATATCGATAGTTTACCCATAAAGGACTTGATGACCAAAGCCGACGCCCTTATGGACAGCCACTTCAAGACCTCCATCAACGCCTCCACCCCTGACGACGAGGATGCCTATTCAATGACAAATGAAGCTGATATGAATGCCGTAGGACATACACGCCTACCCCGTGACGTGCTGAAGCGGCGACAAAGCCGCCCACCA
Organism: Palaemon carinicauda; assembly: GCF_036898095.1. Lineage (NCBI taxonomy): Eukaryota > Metazoa > Arthropoda > Malacostraca > Decapoda > Palaemonidae > Palaemon > Palaemon carinicauda. Next base: position 85,096,492 of record NC_090738.1, read on the forward strand.
CCCACCAATCGCTCGCGCCCCAACCAACGACTTCTACAGCCACTTACTACCTCCCATCCACCGCAGTTTTGCTACTACCACTTCAGATTCGGGGCAACCGCAAAGAAATGTGCCAAAGATTGTCAGTGGCCAAAAAACATGTAAGTAGGCCATCGCTTGTGGCGGTGGCCTCCCATGTTTCTAATCTTTTCTTTTTACAGGATGCAGGAACGGGCGTGCGATTTTTGGTAGACACGGGTGCTTGTCGTTCTCTTTTGCCAAGGAAACTCTTCAAGGCATAACGTAGTCTGTCTACATCTGCCGACGTCCGCTTGGTAGCTGCCAACGGATCTGCGATACCCACCTACGGTTACGAGAGCCTCACATTATCGTTCGGAAACGGTAAATTCAATTGGAAGTTTCTCGTTGCTGACGTCACAATGCCAATCCTTGGTGCGGATTTCCTCTCTCATTTCCATCTTCTGGTCGATGTCGCCCACCGACGATTGGTCAACGCAGACTCGTACTTGTCGACACCTCTTCAACCCGCCCCCTCTAACCTCGCTCTTCACATCAGCGCACCCACGGATGCCTACGCCCACCTCCTCACGTCGTACCCGGAAGTTTTCCGTCCAAAACTTCGCCAAACGCCCAAGGTTCCTGTCAAGCACGGTATTTATCACCATATCAAGACGACCGGACCCCCAGTCTTCGCAAAATTCAGACGTCTGGCACCGGAACGATTGGCAGCCGCCAAACAGACGTTAGCCGAAATGGAGAAAATGGGCCTTTGCCAAAAGGCCTCCAGCCCATGGTCGTCACCCTTACACATCGTTCTGAGGAAAGACGGCTCCCTCCGTCCATGCGGGGATTACAGACGCCTGAACATGCAAACAGAACCGGATCACTACCCCCTCCCAAACATTGCCGATGTAACCTCCTACCTGCCCAAAGCAAAGGTTTTCTCTACGCTCGACCTCCTGAAGGGGTATTATCAGGTGCCTATGAACCCAGAAGACATCCCCAAGACCGCCATCACCACTCTGTTTGGCACATACACCTTCAATTAGTCCTGTTTTGGCCTTCGTAATGCTGGGGCAACGTTTCAACGTCTCATGGATGGCATCTTAGTGGACCTCCCTTTCTGTGTATGTTATGTGGACGACATACTTGTGTTCTCCTCCTCAAAAGAGGAACACCTCCGTCACCTGCGCATCGTGCTCGACCGCCTGCAACAAAACGGCCTTGTAGTCCGGTACGACAAGTGTACCTTTGGCGCCAACGAAGTGTCGTTCTTAGGGCACCGTATCACTCCTGAAGGAGTCCATCCCCTCCCTGAGAAGGTAGCAGCCGTTCAAAATTTACCAACGCCCTCGACCGTCAAAGCTCTGCAGGAATTCTTGGGCATGATCAACTATTATCACCGTTTTCTGCCAACCATTGCCGCCACTCTTGCTCCCCTCTACGCCTCCCTCAAGGGCAAGCCAAAGGACCTGAAGTGGGGTCCCCTTCAAGAAGCAGCCTTCTGCAATGCAAAGAAGGCCCTATCAACTGCTGCGGCTCTCACTTTTCCTATCCCACACGCCCCTCTCCTTCTCTCCACCGATGCCAGCGACGTCGCTATTGGTGCAGTACTCGAGCAGGTGGTCAAAGGCTCGCCCCGCCCATGAGCCTTCTTCAGCAGAAAACTGTCCAAGGCAGAATCGGGTTATTCTACCTTCGATCGAGAATTGCTGGCGGTGCACTTGGCTGTCCGTCACTTTCGCCATTTCTTAGAAGGTACGCCCTTCGTCATTCGCACAGACCATATGCCTCTGGTGCACGCCTTCACTCGACAGTCTGACGCCTGGTCCGCCCGTCAACGCCGACATCTCTCCGCCGTGGCTGAATACAATTGCACCCTCCAATACGTCCCTGGGAAAATGAATCCCGTTGCCGATGCCCTGTCAAGAAACACGTTGGCTGCCGTTCAACTGGGATTGGATTACAACGCCCTGGCTGAAGCCCAACGACAGGATCCAGAGTATCAAGCTTGTAGGACATCCTGCACGTCCCTCCGTTGGGAGGATTTTCCCCTCGAAAACTCCAACACCACCCTCCTCTGTGACGTCAGTACTGGTAGACCGCGACCTTGGATTCCTGCTCCCATGCGCCGACAGGTGTTTGATTTCATCCACGGCCTTTCACATCCCTCGTGCCGTTCTACTGCACAGCTGCTGAAGGCAAAGTTCATTTGGCACGGCATTTCTAAGGATGCTAAGGATTGGGTCCGTGCCTGTACTTCTTGCCAAACTTCCAAAGTACATCGACACACGGATTCAGGAGTGGGCACCTTTCCTCAACCTCAGCGTCGTTTCGCACACATTCACGTCGACGTTGTAGGCCCCCTACCCACATCACAAGGACATCGTTACCTGTTTACCATTATCGACCGCTCCACTCGTTGGCCTGAAGCCATTCCCATGGAAACTGCAACGTCCGCCTCATGTACATCTGCCTTACTCTCTGGATGGATTTCAAGATTCGGTATCCCTGAGCATATTACTTCTGACAGGGGAACCACTTTCACCTCTCAATTATGGACGTCATTAGCGAATCTCCTGGGCATCACCCTACATCAGACAACGGCCTACAACCCCGCTACCAATGGAATCCAATGGAATGGTTGAACGTTTTCATCGCACCCTCAAAGCAGCTTTGATGTCCCGCTGCAAGGATTGCAACTGGTTTACTCAGCTTCCCTGGGTCCTCCCGGGCCTAAGGACCACTCCTAAAGACGCCCTCGACGTCTCGGCAGCCGAAATGGTGTATGGCGACCCGTTGGTCGTCCCTGCCGAGTTTTTTCCTTCTACAACCTCCTCCGACGATCTCCAGCGCATACGTCACGTTGTGGGAAAATTTACTCCGTGCCGCCAAACTTACAAGCCCCCAGCGAAGCATCACATACCAACGGACTTGCACTCTACAACGCACGTCTTCCTGCGCAACGACACCAGCAAGCCACCGTTAACGCCCCCTTACACGGGACCTTTCCTTGTGATCCGACGCAGTCCGAAAGCATTCCTCCTAAACATTCGGGGCAAAGAAGACTGGGTCTCCATTGATCGTCTAAAACCTGCTTATCTTCTGCCAGATGACCCGCCTACAGTTCGCCTCTCTAGATCAGGGCGCCCTATTTAACATGTACAGTATGTCATTTTTAGGGGGGGAGCCATGTACCAACCGTGTGTCACACAATTGTACATAATTCCTTTTGTATATATTATGCTTGTATCTTCGCTCCTCCCTCGCACTAAAACGAACATGAAAATTCAAGTCTGGTTTTTCCTCTGTGATATTGTCTGCCTTGTGAACTTGTCATGTCCTGTTGCCTTAAGATTTTGTATATAAGGATAGTGTTCCACAACAATATAGCTCAGTCGTTTCCAATCTGCCTTTGATTTCACAACTCCTCTCTCGGCCCGTCACAGAAGTGAAGAGAGTAAGGAAGGCTGGCTCAAGAATTGAAGAGACAGTGAAAGATGGAAATGGAAGGTTGTTAAAAGGAGAGGAGGTAAGGAAAAGGTGGGCAGAATATTTTCAAAGTTTACTGAATGTAGAGAATAATAGGGAGGCAGATAAAATTGCTGTTGCAGATGTTGAGGTGCCGGTGATGGGAGATGAGAATGAGAAAGAGATTAAAATAGAGGAAATGAGGAGACCACTAGATGAAACGAGAGTTGGAAAAGCATCTGGTGTGGATGGTGTGAGAGCTGAGATGTTGAAGGAAGGGGGTGTGACTGTACTTGAATGGTTGGTGAGATTGTTTAATATGTGTTTTTTGTTGTTAATGGTACCAGTAGATTGGGTTTGTGCATGTATTGTACCACTATATAAGGGTAAGGGAGAAGTGCATGAGCGTTGTAATTCAAGATGTATTAGTTTGTTGAGTGTAATTGGAAAATCGTATGGTAGAGTAATGATTAATAGGATTAATGATAAAACAGAGAATGCAATCTTAGATGTACAGGGTGGTTTTAGTAGAGGTAGGGGTTGTAAGAATCAGATTTTGAAAGTTAGGCAGATATGCGAGAAATGTTTAGCAAAAGGTAAGGAGGTGTATGTTGCGTTTATGGATCTGGAGAAAGAGTATGATAGAATTGATAGGGAAGCAATGTGGAATGTGATGAGGTTATATGGAGTTAGTGGAAGGTTGTTGCAATCAGTGAAAAGTTTTTTTAAAGGTAGTAAAGCCTGTGTTAAAATAGGAAATGAAGTGAGCGATTGGTTTCCGGTGAGAGTGGGTCTGAGACAGGGATGTGTGATGTCGCCGTGGTTGTTTAATTTGTATGTTGATGGAGTAGTGAGAGAGGTGTGAATGCTCGAGTGCTTACACGAGGATTAAAACTGGTAGACGAGAATAACCATGGATGGGAGGTAAATCAGTTGTTATTTGTGGATGATACTGTACTGGTTGCAGACACAGAAGAGAAGCTTGACTGACTAGTGACAGAATTTAGAAGGGTGTGTCTGAGAAGGAAGTTGAGATTTAATGTGGGTAAGAGTAAGGCTATGAGATATACGAGAAGGGAAGGTGGTGCAAATTTGAATGTCATGTTAAATGGAGAGTTACTTAAGGAGGTGGCTCAGTTTAAGTACTTGGGGTCTGTTGTTGCAGCAAATGGTGGAGTGGAAGCAGATGTACGTCAGAGAGGGAATGAAGGGTACAAAGTGTTGGGGGCAGTTAAGGGAGTAGTAAGAAATAGAGAGTTAGGCATGAATGTAAGGAGAGTTCTCTATGAGAAAGTGATTGTACCAACTGTGATGTATGGATCAGAGTTGTGAGGAATGAAGAGTGATGGATAGACAGAAATTGAATGTGTTTGAGATGAAGTGTCTAAGGAGTAGGGCTGGTGTATCTCGAGTAGATAGGGTTAGGAACGAAGTGGTGAGGGTGAGAACGTGTGTAAGAAATGAGTTAGCAACTAGAGAGGATATGAATGTGTTGAGGTGTTTTGGCCATGTTGAGAGAATGGAGAATGGCTGTCTGCTAAAGAAGGTGATGAATGCAAGAGTTGATGGGAGTAGTACAGGAGTATGGCCAGGGTTTGAGTGGATAGATGGAGTGAAGAAAACTCTGGGTGATAGGAGGATAGATGTGAGAGAGGCAAGAGAGCATGCTAGAAATAGGAATGAATGGCGATTGATTGTGATGCAGTTCCGGTAGGCCCTGTTGCTTCCTCCGGTGCCTTAGTTGA
>NC_090738.1:85109207-85114207 GCF_036898095.1 Palaemon carinicauda
AAGCACATTCTTCTTCAATTGCCTCCCTAAGTTCGTCAATTGGTTTAGGTTTTCTGCTGTCCACCTTGTCCTTAAAAAATCCTCCCGCCCCCCCCAAAAAAAAACCCATGGGGTGTCAAATCTGGTGACCTAACCAGGAAATTCAACGGCCCCCTCTGCTTCCAATCTATCTGTTTTGCAGGTTTTCATCCAGATATCCTCTCATATCACGATGAAAGTGTGGGCGTGCACCATCTTGCTGGAAGTAGAACTCGGCATCTACAAATTTTCTTGGAAGCATGGCATAGGAAATTCTTGTAACATGTCGAGACAATTCAATCCAGTCACAGTGTCTTCGAAAAAGAATGGTCCAATATGTCCTCTAGCTGAAAGTTCACAGCAGATAGTGATTCCAGGCAAATTCAAGTGACGTTCCACTGTAAGATGTGGATTTTCTTGAGTCCAGTAATTGCAGTTATGGCGATTTATCGAGACATTTATTTTAAATGTGGTTTTATCACTCCAGATAATTTTCTGTGAAAACGTGTTATCGTCTACACATCGTGCACGGTATCACTTTCAGAATTCTATCCCTCGATCAGGGTCATCTTTGTCCAGAACATAAACTAGCGCTGGAATAAAACTTTTCCATTGCGCATGCTTCTAAATTCTTTGGACAGTCGATTTTGGGATACCTGTTTCACGCGACAGTTGACGAATAGATTTTCGTGGGGAATTGTAAACATTAGCAATAACATCTTGCTCTTTAGCTGGGCTTATCGATACATATATTATATATATATATATATATATATATATATATATATATACACACACACATGTGTGTGCCGATATTAATGGGCAGTTTGATACCTATCAATGATTATTTCAAAATTATATAAAAAAATATCTGATAAAATTAAAATCATTATCAGGACTCCGAGCGGTGAAAATCTTAATTTTCTACTTTTCAGTGAGTTATGAAGATTTTTTTTAAATATAGTAAATTTTTTATGGCAATCTTGTATATTACTCAAATGTTTCTATTAAAACATTATTCGGCTGAGTTATGACTAAAAAGGAGGTCTTTTCAAAATAAAATTCTCGGAATATTCCTAACTTTACAAATCATTTGACTTTTATTGTTTATCATCGTTTAGACTTCATGACACAAGTACAGACGTTTCCTTGTTCGATCATAAATCTCAACTTCTTTATCACTGGAATAAAACGACGTTATTGCCCTTAAGATTTCAAGCATAATTTCTAACCAAATTCTTAGCTAACCCCGTTGGCGAGACATTTAGAATGAACGCAGTATTGTTAATGTATTTTTTTTTTTCCAATTAATCTGAAGAAACACGAAAAGGCTCAACCTTTTCTTAATCGTAAATAAAATCTACCTGTATTTTATTAATGCTAGTAGAATACTTCTAATTTATCACTGAATAGCAAAGTCTATGCCTGGTGGTTTATCAGGAGGTTGTCTTTTAATTTTTCTGATTCTTTTTCTTCTAAAAAACAATCCTTACTGTCCTCCCTTCAGTGTTAGTGGCTATCCTGAGGGGTATTTAGCCTTGCATGATGTATCGGCTCCTCCATGTTGGCCAGTTTTTCCTACTTTTTACTATAGTCTATGGGTATCATCAATCACTTTATTTATAATTCTGTACACATTGTTTTTGTTATAATTCTAGTTAAACTAGTTTTTAAGTATGATGTCTCTCTTTTATTTCTATTAATTCTTATGCTGTCAGGAGATATTGAGTGAAATCCGGGACCAGTACGTCTTAGATTTCGTCAATGTCATCTTCTGTATTGCAATATTCCTGGTCTTCATGCAAATATCCAAGACCTTACAGTTGCATCCAGACAGTATGATATTCTTTTGTGCTCAGAAACTTTGGTTTCTAATATGAGGCACTCATTTGAGCTCCTTATAACAGGTTTTAAGAAGCCAATAATGTTAAAACGTGATGCCATCCCTAGGGCCAGGGGAATGGCGGTGTATATTAGGACCGAGTACCCTGCTTCTCATAAGTCCTGCAATCAATGTGGATGTCATTAGATTCAGGTAATAAAAGTTTGTGGCAGGCATAACAAATTTTATTTGTGTTCGATATACCGGAATACAGACAGGGATGATTCTATCTTCGATTGTCTTCTTACCATTGTGGCTAAGATACAAGAAGATGATAGAAAGGCTTCTTTTGTCTTTGTTGGTGATTTTAATGCTCACCATAGGGAGTGGTTAAGTTTTATCTCTCCTACCGATCGCCATGGCTTAGGAGCTTTAGACTTTGCCTCGGAATCAGGCTGTGACAAATCATAAATGAAGCTACTCACAGGTCTGGTAATTGCTTGGACCTCGTATACACTGACTCCCTTGGCGTTATAACATCTCATCATGCCTTGATTTCATTATTAGTGAAGACTGAGCAGCCTGTCCCTGATATATCATACTCTTGTAAAATATATATGAAATCCCCAGCAGACTGAAATGGGATTTTGCATGATCTTTTGTGCTTGAATTGATCACAATATATAGTAATGTAGATCCTGTTGTCCCTTTGAATGAGAGTCTAGTCAACATAATTGATAGGCATATCCCTTCTCGTTTGCTGAGGTACCGAGTGAAGGACAAACCGTGGTTCAATGATGATTGTAGCTGTGCTTATTTGGAGAAGCTGGAGGCCTATCACCTTTGGAAGGGTAACAGATCAGATTTGACCCGGAACACCTATACTCAGCTTCGAGCTTTTGCTCAGAGAGTGTATGCCTCAACTGAAAAGGAGTAAAATTTAACCATAAAAGAAACACTTTCTGGTACAACTCAGGAACATAAATGGTGGTCTACCCTCAAATATGCTCTCATTGGTGTAGATGCAACAGTTCCTCCTTTACTCAAACCAGATGGTTCAGTCACTCACTGTCCAAAGGAAAAGGCAACCCTTCTGGCTGATGTTTCTGACAGTAAACAGAGTAATGAAAACTTGAACTTCCTCATTCCTGTTTCCCTTAAGCTAAACTTATTAGTTTAGCTTTTCGATCTCGTAAGATTAAAGCTCTCTAGATGGACCTTGATGCTTATAGAGGTGTACACCCAGATGGTATTTTTCCTTTTTTTATAAAGACAGCAGATATCTGTTATTTTGTGCAAGTTAGCAAAAAGAGGAGCTTTTAACACTTGTTAGGAGAATTGGTAATGTTACTCCTCTACGTAAATGTGTTTGTGGTAGCTCAAGTCCCACTGATTACCGCCCAATTTCCATAACTCCCATATTATCTAATGTTTTTGAACGTCTTCTGGCAAAACGTCTTAATAGATTTGCTAAAGGTAATCATCTACTCCCTTGTTTGCAATTTGGTTTTCGTAAAGGCCTTGGAGCATGTGATGCCCTTCTTACAATCTCCAATGCTGTACAGAAATCCCTTGATTGTGGTCAGGAAGTTCGTATGATTGGCCTTGATTTTAGTGCTGCCTTTGACCGTGTTAATCATGAGGCCCTTGTTTGCAAACTCAAACAGTTGGGAGTGAGTGGGTCGTTTCTTAACATTATTATTGATTTTTTATGTAATAGATCTCAAAGAATTGTGGTTGATGGCCACCATAGTGAGTATAGGAATGTGATATCCGGTGTTCCACAGGGTAGTGTTCTTGGCCCATTACTATTCATACTATATACATATGACATGTGTTTTGGCCTAGAAAACAAGCTTGTTTCATATGTAGATCATGCTACTCTCTTTGCATCAATTCCATCCGTTGAATGTAGATTTGGGGTTGGTGAATCCCTTAATAGAGATTTAGCTAAAATCAGTGCATGGTGCAAATTATGGGGTATGATGCAGAATCCTAACAGAACTCAAAGTATGCTTGTAAGTAGGTCAAGGACGGTGCCTCCTCAACATCTGGATCTCAGTATTGATAATGTTTCTTTAAATTTGTATGCCTCTTTTAAAATTTTAGGTGTGATTCTCGACAGCAAATTCACTTTTGAGAAACACATGAGGTCCATGTCTTCTTCAATTGCACAAAAAAATTTGCTTATTGAGAAAGTCTTACAAGATTTTCGGTGATCAATCTATTTTGAAGAAGTGTTTTATATTTTTTCATTCTACCTTGATTTGAGAATTGTTCTCCTGTCTGGTGTTCAGCTGCTGATTCCCATCTTAATTTCTTGGACAGAAACTTACGGTCTATTGAATTTCTTATTCCTGATCTAGATATTAATCTTTGGCACCGCTGTTCAATTAGTTCATTATGCATGTTATATAAGATTTTTCATAACTCTGACCATCCTTTACATCCAGATCTCCCTGGACAATTATATCCTGTTCGTAATACTAGGCAGACAGTTAATTCTAATAGCCAGGCCTTCTCCATTATGAGGCTCAATACTACACAGTATCTTAGAAGTTTTATTCCAGCTGTTACCTAGTTGTGGAATGATCTTCCTAATCGGGTAGTTGAATCAGTAGAACTTCAAAAGTTCAAAGTTGGAGCAAAGGTTTTTATATTGACCAGGCTGACATGAGTCTCTTTATTGTTTATATATGATATATATGTTTTTGACGTTTTTAATAGTTTATATAGGAAATATCTGTTTTGACGCTGTTACTGTTTTAAGAATGATATATTGTTAATTTATTCTCATCACTTATTTATTTCTTTATTTCCTTTCCTAATCGGGCTATTTTTTCACTGTTGGAGCCCTTGGGTTTATGGCTTCTTGCTTTTCCAACTAGGGTTGTAGCTTGGCTAGTAATAATAATAAATGAATAATCACTTTCATAAATGCCGGCCAGCAGTTGGCGAATAAGGCCAGAGATATGCCAGGCAATTTTATTTGACCTACAAGCGAGCTATTACTCTCATCAGATTTCATTGTTAAACTTTCCTATCGTGACTCTCTTTGAGTATCATTTCTAGTCACGAGAGAAGAGCAGAGAATGGAGAAAAGGATACTAGATATTGAAAATTAAATTTTGAATGCATGAAAGGTGAAGAAAAATACTTA
>NC_090738.1:85131439-85138939 GCF_036898095.1 Palaemon carinicauda
CCACTCGTTGAGATACTGCCTTTAAAGAGTGATAGGGTTCTTTGAATGGTCAAACGGTACTACATTGGATCCCTCTCTCTAGTTACGGCTCATTTTTCTTTTGCCTATACATGCAAGGAATAGTCTGACCTATTCTTTCCACATTCTCCTCTGTTTTCATACACCGGACAACAATGATTATACGAAACAATGATTCTTCACTCAAGGGGTTAACTAATGCACTGTAGTTATTAAATAGCTACTTTCCTCTTGGTAAGGGTATAAGAGACTCATTAGATATGGTAAGCATCTCTCCTAGGAGAAAGACACTCCAAAAGTGAAACCTTTGTTTTCTAGTCTTGGGTAGTGCCAAAGCCTCTGTACTATGGTCTTCCACTGTCATGGAGTAGAGTTATCTTGGTTGAAGGTACACACAAGCACATGACTCTTGTTTTTTTTTCCACTTGTTTCTTTGAAGATTTCATAGGCAATATATGAAAGATTTATTTTAATGTTGTTAATGTTTTAAGAAATATTCTATTTTAATGGTTCATTATTTTTTTGTAGTTTATGTATTTCCGTATTTCCTCTCCTCACTGGTCTATTTCCCCTGTAGGACCTCTTGGGCTTAGAGCATCTTTGTAACGAGCAGAGAGAAGGTTGTGACTCAAAGGCAGGATGAAAGCAACTGAGTAACTTTATTACAGAACACTCGCATTTGTATACATACTCAAAGGCAACAGGAAATTTCCTGTTCAACCGACACCGCACCGGTTAACAGTTGATGGTAAGAAAAACAGACACGTTATTTCCGGTTCTTGTCAGTGCGAGGGGCGAGCGAAAATACAAGCATAATATATACACTGAATGAAATGTCGTTACTATGTACGATCGGGTGACACACGGTTGGTACATGGCTCCCCCCCTAAAAAATAACATGCTGTACATATTGAATAGGGCACTCTGATCTTGAGAGGTGAACTGTAGGCAGGTCATCTGGCAGGAGATAAGCAGGTTTTTGACGATCATTGGAGACCCAGTCTTCTTTGCCACGAATGTTTAGTAGGAATGCTTTCAGACTGCATCGGATCTCAAAGAAAGGGCCCATGTAAGGGGTCATTAACGGTGACTTCCTAGTGTTGTTGCGTAGGAAGACGTGCGTTGCAGAATGCAAGTATGTCGGTATGTGATGCTTCACTGGGGCTTGTAAGTCTGGCAGCATGGAGTAAATTTTCCCAATACCTGACGTATGCGCTGGAGATCGTCGGAGGAGGTTGCAGAAGGAAAAAATTCGGCAAGAACGACCAACGGGTCGCCCTACACCATTTTAGCTGCCAGGAAGACCCAGGGAAGCTGAGTAAACCAGTTGCAATTCTTGCAGCGGGACATCAAAGCTGCTTTGAGGGTGCGATGAAAACGTTCAACCATTCCATTGGCAGCGGGGTTGTAGGCCATTGTCTGATGTAGGGTGATGCCCAGGAGATTCGCTAATGATGTCCAGAATTGAGAGGAAAAAATGGTAACCCTGTCAAAAGTAATATGCTCAGTGATACCAAATCTTGCAATCCATCCTGAGTTTAAGGCAGATGTATATGAGGTGGACGTTGCAGTTTCCAGAGGAATGGCATCTGGCCAACGAGTGGAGCGGTCGATGATGGTAAACAGGTAACGATTTCCTTGTGATGTGGGTAGGGGGACTACAACGTCGACGTGAATGTATGCGAAACGACGCTGAGGTTGAGGAAAGGTGCCCACTCCTGATTCTGTGTGTCGATGTATTTTGGAAGTTTGGCAAGAAGTACAGGCGCAGACCCAATCCTCAGCATCCTTTGAAATGCCGTACCAAATAAACTACGTCTTCAGCAGCTGTGCAGTAGAACAGCACAAGGGATGTGACAGGCCATGAATGAAATCAAACACCTGCCGGCACATAGGAACAGGAATCCAAGGTTGCGGCTACCTGTACTGACGTCAAAGAGGAGGGTGGTGCTGGAGCCTTCGAGGGGGAAGTCTTCCCAATGGAGGGACATGCAGGATGTCCTACATGCTTGATACTCTGGATCCTGTTGTTGAGCTTCAGCAAAGGCGTTGTAATCTAATCCTAGTTGAACGACACCCAACGTGTTTCCTGATAGGGCATCGTCAACGGGATTCATTTTCCCAGGGACGTATTGAAGGGTGCAATTGTATTCAGCCAAGGCGGAGAGATGTCGGCGTTGACGGGTGGACCAGGCATCAGACTGTCGAGTGAAGGCATGCATCAGAGACATGTGGTCTGTACGAATGACGAAGGACGTACCTTCTAAGAAATGGCGAAAGTGATGGACAGCCTAGTGCACTGCCAGCAATTCGCGATCGAAGGTAGAATAACACGATTCTGCCTTGGACACTTTTTTGTTGAAGAAGGCCAATGGGCGCGGCGAACCGTTGACCACCTGCTCGAGTACTGCACCAATTGTGACGTTTCTGGCATCGGTGGAGAGAAGGAGAGGGGCATGTGGGATAGGAAAAGTGAGACCCGCAGCTGTTGATAGGGTTTTTTTTTTTCATTGCAAAAGCCCACTTCTTGAAGGGGACCCCACTTCAGGGCCTTTGGCTTGCCCTTGAGGGAGGCATAGTGGAGAGCAAGAGTGGTGGCAATGGCTGGTAGAAAACAGTGATAATAGTTGATCATACCCAAGAATTCGTGCAGAGCTCTGATGGTCGAGGGCACGGGGAAGTCCTGAACGGCTGCTACTTTCTCATGGAGGGCATGGACTCCTTCAGGAGTGATGCAGTGCCCTAAGAACGACACATCGTTGGCGCCAAAGGTACACTTGTAGTACCAGACTACAAGGCCGTTTTGTTGCAGGCGGTCGAGCACGATGCGCAGGTGACGGAGGTGTTCCTCTTTTGAGGAGGAGAACAAAAGTATGTCGTCCACATAACATACACAGAAGGGGAGGTCCCCTAAGATGCCATCCATGAGACGTTGAAACGTGGCCCCAGTATTACGAAGGACAAAACAGGAGTAATAGAAGGTGTATGTACCAAACGGAGTGGTGATGGCGGTCTTGGGTATGTCTTCTGGGTTCATAGCCACCTGATAATACCCCTTCAGGAGGTCGAGCGTAGAGAAAACCTTCGCTTTGTGCAGGTAGGAGGTCACGTCGGCGATATTTGGGAACTGGTAGTGATCCGGTTCTGTTTGCATGTTCAGGCGCCTGTAATCCCCGCATGAACGGAGTGAGCTGTTTTTCTTCAGAACGATGTGTAAGGGTGACGACCATGGGCTGGAGATCATTCTGGCAAAGGCCCATTTCCTCAATTTCGGCAAATGTCGGTTTGGTGCCAGATGTGTGAATTTTACGAAACTGTGGGTCCCGTCGTTTTCATATGGTGATAAATACCGTGTGTGGCAGGAGCCGTGGCCGTTTGGCGAAGTTCTGGACGGAAAACTTCCAGGTACGACGTGAGGAGGTGGGCGTAGGCATCCGTTGCTGCGCTGTTGTGGAGAGCGAGGTTGCAGGTGCGGGTTGAAGAGGTGTCGACAAGTAAGAGTCTGTGTTAACCAATCGTCGGTGTGAGACATCGACCAGGAGGTGGGAATAAGAGAGGAAATCCACTCCAAGGATTTGCAATGTGACGTCAGCAACGAGAAACTTCCAATTAAATTTACCGCTACCAAACGATAATGTGAGATTCTTGTAACCGTAGGTAGGTATCGCAGATCCGTTGGCAGTTACCAAGCGGATGTCGGCAGACGTAGACAGACTACATCGTGTCCTGAAGAGTTCCCTTGGCAAAAGAGAATGACAAGCACCCGTGTCTAACAAAAATTGCACGCACATTACTGCATCATATAAAAAGTAAAGATTAAAAACACGGGAGGCCACCGCCACAAGCGAAGGCCTACTTACACGTTTTTTGGCCACTGACAATCCTTGGCTTACTTCTTCGCGGCTGCCCCAAATCTGTTGTGGTAGTAGCAAAACTGCGGTGTAGGGTAGGCAGTAAGTAGCTGTAGAAGTCGTAGGTTGGGGCGCAAGCGAGTGGTGGGTGGTGGGTGGCATTGGCGCCGCTTCGGCACGTCACGGGGTGGGCGTGTATGTCTTACGGTATTCACGTCAGCTTCGGTTGACGTTGAATAGGCGTCCTCTTTGTTAGGAGTGGAGGCATTGATTTAGGTCTTGAAGTTCATGAAGTGACTGTCCATAAGGGCATCGGCTTTGGTCATCAAGTCTTTTATGGGTAAACTATCGACATCAGGTATAGCAGCGCGTACAGGTTCGTGTAAATGGTGTATCCAAATTGCACGAAGTAGGTTCACCTCACGAGGAGAGCCGTCTGTAGCAGGCTGCAAGCGAGCGATAATGGTCATTTCCCTGAGGGCCAGCGAAGCCCTTTGGTCCCCCAACGGTTGTTGAGAGAGCTGAAAAAGCTTTGCTATAGGGGCGGCTGGCGACGGCGAGTACTGCTGCAGAAGGTATGTTTTGAGGGCGCATACGCTATTGAGGTGTCTCCTTGTCCACAAAGCCAGTCGGATATTTCAAGGAATGTGTCCTCCAGTATCGCCCTGAGAACCTAATCTGCTTTGGTGGTTGAGGGAGTCACGCCCTTGATGTGAAACTGGACTTCTGCGCACTGAAACCAAGTAAACGCCTCTCCGCTGGCGAACGAAGAAAGTTGCAATGGGGGAGCGGCAGCGCTAACTTCAGTGGAGTCCGCCATAGTACCAATGACGGAGGGGCGATGGGGGGTGAAGACAGGAGGAGCAAGTTGACTTCCGGGGTCACCAGTGTAATGAGGCGAGAGAAGGTTGTTACTAAAAGGAAGGATGAAAGCAACTGAGTAACTTTATTACAGAACACTCGCTTTTATGTACATATTCACAGGCAACAGGAAATTTCCTGTTCAACCAACACCACACTGGTTAACAGTTAACGGTGAGAAAAACAGACATGTTATTTCAGGTTCATGTCAGTGCGAGGGGAGAGCGAAGACACAAGCATGATATATAAACAAAATGAAAAGTCGTTACTATATACGATCGTGTGATACAAGATTGGTATACCCTTCTTTCCAAACTAGTCTTAGGTCTTAACGAGAAATAATAATAATAATAATAATAATAATAATAATAATAATAATAATAATAATAATAATAATAATAATAATAATAATAATGATAATAATAATAATAATAGTTATAAAAATAATAATAATAATAATAATAGTTTGCCTTACCATCTAAACTCAAATAGGTTTCAAAACAGAGCTTACAAGGCTTATCTCTCTCTCTCTCTCTCTCTCTCTCTCTCTCTCTCTCTCTCTCTCTCTCTCATAAGATATTTCTTTAGACAATCATAATCACAATATGAAACAGTGTATCTAAAAAGAATTTTTTCCGAAAAGAATTACAATTTACTCCAGTTGTTGCAAAAAGCAATCAGCGTTAATGGCACCTTTCGCTATTTGATATCTGGATGCAAGTCAAAGATTTCTCCGTCATTTTTTTTTTATAGTTTACAAACTACCTCGGCTAACTTTTGATACTTTCGTGTATTGAGATAACTTTCCTTTCGAATAAAATCTGATATTTCTAAAGGATATTTATAGAGTTTGTGCATTTTGCACTATTTCAATATTCAACTATCGTATATTAAGATATACAGTATATATATATATATATATATATATATATATATATATATATATATATATATATATATATATATATATATATATATATATATATATATATATATATATATATATATAAATATATATATATATATATATATATATATATATATATATATATATATATATATATATATATATATATATATATATATATATATATATATATGTGTGTGTGTGTGTGTGTGTGTGTGTGTGTTTGTGTGTGGGTGTATGTGTGTGTGTGTTTGATTTTTTGTATTCATACATGCATACATATATATAATTTTGGGTTCCCTTATTTTCTCCAATGTGCGAAGTACCTTCCTTATATTGTGAAATAAAGAATTATACCCTAATGCAAACCATCCAAGTCTTTACCCTGATGATCAAAAAATGGAAAATAAAAATAATTTCTCTAAGCTTTCACTCAGACTTACGTTGGCGTACACTATTTAAATAATTGCTTTCTTATCCTCCAACATTTTCAGTAAATGCTTCTCTCAGTGGCATTTTATTTTTGCATTTCAGGGATTTTGATAATTCATGTGACCTTTCTGAGCCAACGAAAGACTGAGGTAAATATTCATCATCATCATCATCATGTTCTCCCACGCCTATCAACGCAAAGGGCATCGGTTAGATATTGCCAGTCGTCTCTATCTTGAGCTGTTAAATCAGTATTTCTCCATTCATCATATCCTTCTTTACGCTTTCTAGTATCCAGCCATGTAGGCTTGTGTCTTCTAAACCTTTTCATATATTGCGAAGCCCAGTCAAATGTTCCGTGAACTAACCTCCATAGGGTAGTGCGTAGAGCATAACCAAATTGTATCCATCTACCCCTCACTATCATCTCATGCACATATGGCACTCTAGTAATCTCTTATAGTTTCCTTTCTAATCCTTCTTTTGCCATTTAAATTCCAATATTCTTCCGAGGGTTTTGTTTTCATATCCACAAAATCTTTTGTGTTTCATTTTCATACAATAGCTCATGTCCATAACAGTAACACCGATCTCACTAAACTGACATATAGCCTGAATTCTATATCAGTATTTTGAAATACACTTTTAACGAATTCAACAAAAATAATAACTCGTCTCTCTCTCTCTCTCTC
Organism: Palaemon carinicauda; assembly: GCF_036898095.1. NCBI lineage: Eukaryota > Metazoa > Arthropoda > Malacostraca > Decapoda > Palaemonidae > Palaemon > Palaemon carinicauda. The sequence goes on from NC_090738.1 coordinate 85,138,201, forward strand.
TCTCTCTCTCTCTCTCTCTCTCTCTCTCTCTCTCTCTCTCTCTCTCTCTCTCTCTCTCTCTCAGATTAAATATTAAACTTTCCAGACACAAGTCTCTGCCACTTTAATATACCTCACAGGGATTTGAATATTCAAACATCAAATTTGGGCTAGTAGAAGAGAACAAAAAAAATATTAAGTCGTTTTTTATAAGTGATAAAAAAAATATGTATTAGAATTTTGGCTCTGAAGTTGAATAAAAGAGCCTTATTCAGATTGGGAAAAAGTTATAGGTTGGTGGGTTCCACATGCATAACCGTAATTAGTGGTAATTATTTTCGAGAAATCGATACGCAATTAGAAGAAAAAAAAATCAGTAGCTGGATATATGACAAAAAGTCTCAAATGTATCTGTTGGTAATTTTTACTTTTGATAAGAGACATACGTTGAATTAAAAGGATTTGAGCACTGTGCCTGTTGTGCTGAAATAAAGATAGAGAAGTAATGAAAAATATAGTGGAATAGTAATTATATCAACATGTAAATGTAATTCATCTAAACCATCAATACATTTTACCTTCACAATTACCGCTAGAAAGTGTCAGGAGGTTCAGAACCATAAATTGTCAGGAATTATCGATTCTTTTCACTTACCTTATCAATAAAAAAATATTTCGGGATTATACCATACTATAATTGAAATTATGAAAAGAATATTGCCGGTTAAATAGGTGTGTATGAACGTAATTACCAATGGAT
>NC_090738.1:85146439-85156439 GCF_036898095.1 Palaemon carinicauda
AGCTGGTAAACTCACGGACAATTGTTAGATAAAATAAAGGGCTTATATTTAATGATAATCTCTGAAAACAAAAACTTATAATCTCTCCTAAGTTTAAAAATTATCTTTAAACAAAACCTACAGAGGTTTGGGCAAGAAATGTTGGCATAATTTTATGTTTTTTATTGAGATTATCATAAATATTAGCTGGTTAATGAGAAACGTGGCAGTGCCTTTAATCATATGCATGTCTCCAATTAGAAACACTTGCTGTAGAAGGTCATAAAACTTCTTATTTATCTTCACCCAGTTATTCATTGGCTTTTTTGCAATAAACCGGTCATATTCCAACCGACATCAGAAGGTGACACAATCTCACGAACTTACTAATCCTTTTCCAATCAGCTTGTTGTGATATCATGTAATCATCCTGGCCATTCCAATTTCATTTTGGGGAATAACAGGACATTACGATAATCAAGACTAATTTCCCTCCAATTTCTTAATGGTAAACAACCCTGTTATCTATAGTTAATATTCAATAAAGAGTTAATACAGTTCAAGAATTGTTTAGATGATAATTTCAATAGATAAGTGATAATTACAGAGTTCTTACATAGAAATTATTTTTTCATGATTGTTTTATGTATATTACAAGATGGAAAATTTACAACATATTTCCCGTGTACCAAAAAAGAAGAAAAAATATTCTGTAGAACAACAATACAAAGAAAAATAGGTGAAAATACTAAAGTATCTTTTAATTTAATCTATTTTTTAAGTGAATTCTGAAGTACTTTATTAGTTATTATTATTATTATTATTATTATTATTATTATTATTATTATTATTATTATTATTATTATTATTATTATTATTATTATTATTATTATTATTATTATTAGTATTATTATTATTATTATTGACTTGCCAAGCTGGTAAAGCACGATGCTATAAGCTCCGGGACTCCAACCGGGAAATTACCCCAGAGAGGAAAGGAAACAAGGTAAAATAAAATAATCTATGAGCAGCAACAACATCCAAATTAAATACTCATTTATAAAAGGTAACTATTCACTTGGGCCAATGTAATTCCCTTTACAAAAAATCGCCTTTTCCTCAAACAAAATAAAATGAAAATCTCTTCAATTGATTTCAGCGGGAAATCAAGACTAATCCCGAAACAATTACCTCTTCATTGGCAAGAAAAAGTATCCCCGAAATAAGGGTCAGAGTTGAATTGTATCCAACTCAAAAAAGCCCGGAGCTAATTAACAGCGATTGGTTCTACAGGTAATGATTGAATAGAAATTCTTTCGTATTTGTGTGGGAAATTTATTAAAGAGCAATGTTTAATTTTTCAAAGGACATGTGTAATAATTACATAATAAAATCCATGACCCAAGGGATCAATGGAGAAGTTAGGAGTATGGGAACGTCAAGTCATAGCAGGATGTGAAAGTCAAGACCAAGCTAAATCATTGCAATGTAACATTTTGTATGAAGAGTAAACACAACACAAGCCTCCCGTGAGAAACAGTTGACTTATTTGATCTTTGGACGGAAACACATGTGTTCCGGTATTAATCTTGTGTAATCATATTTATTTAAAATACTGAAATAACTAATGAAACGTTATCACCAAACTTGATATTTTTGAGAGTTCTTTATCAATTGTCATACGGAATGGTCATCCGACCAAACCATCCAAACTCCTGTGATAGAGCTACTATTAAACTGTTTAAAAGTTAACTTACATAGACTTATTCAGAAGAAGTAACCTACAAGTCTAACAACTATATATCACATTGAAGAGACATGAGATAGAACACTAATGTGTGTTTATAACAGTAGCACACCAACAATTGGTGGCAGTGATTCACCTTTACGAACCAGAGATTCAACTTTAAGAACCAGCGATTTAAACTGTAATACTTAGCAGTTACAACAGTAATGATTCTACAATTTTGACGAAGTATCTACGTCTACCGATGAAATGAACGCATCGAACATCAACTATAAATATTATACAAACTGAGGAACTGGATCCTCAATCGACATCTTGAGAAGACGAAGGAATGGCATTCAGCTTTATCAACGTTTACTAAAACATTCAAGAATCATATCCAGAAAATAACACATTCAACAATACGACGGGATATCAAATCGAAAATATTCATCAACACAGCTAAACTCTCGCAACCCAGAGGAAACTATATTCAACTTCGAATTCTCGTCTAGAATTTTTTTTTTCTCTGTGCTAATTCAATTTCTTTCAGAAGTTCTCGGGAAATATCTTTATATTAGTATCATTGTTTTAGGGGATTGTGTTATAATCTGCAGCGTATTTTTATTGTATACTGCTTATGCGTTTACGCAGTGGACGTCTGTACTCATATAGAGATATTTATAGGATTACAAGGAATTGTAGAGATAAAAAAAAAAGTAAAGTAAACATGACACCTGGAAATCCCGGACCAAGTAACCCCACCCCCGGACCGAGCAACCCCATCCTCGCTCCAGTAGTTACACTAGTAAGTGCTCGTTCAGCGATCCTTCCTTTTCAAGGTCGGCTCAATGGGTTCTTACCACAGAATGTCGAGTCTTAGATTTCTTCCGTTGACGCTCACTTAAATGCTAAACATATCATAGACCCATTTTTACAATTGTAATAAGCTAAAAGTTTTATAGACTTTTGTAAAGGGGAGGAAAGTGCGTATCTGAGGGTAGTTTCATTTCAAGAAGCAGTTATTATTATTATTATTATTACTTACCAAGCTACAACCCTAGTTGGAAAAGCAGTATGCTATAAGCCCAGGGGCTCCAACAGGGAAAATAGCTCAGTGCGGAAAGGAAAAAAGGAAAATAAAATATTCTAAGAAGAGTAACAACAATAAATATCTCCTATATAAACTATAAAAACTTTAACAAAACAAGAGGAAGAGAAATAAGATAGGAGAGTGTGCTCGAGTGTACCCTCAAGCAAGAGAACTCTAACCCAAGACAGTGAAAGGCCATGGTACAGAGGCTATGGCACTACCCAAGACAAGAGAACAGTGGTTTGATTTTGGAGTGTCCTTCTCCTAGAAGAGCTGCTTACCATAGCTAAAGAGTCTCTTCTACCCTTACCAAGAGGAAAGTGGCACTGAACAATTACAGTGCAGTAACCCCTTGGGTGATGAAGAATTGTTTGGTAATCTGTGTTGTCAGGTGTATGAGGATAGAGGAGAATATGTAAAGAATGTGCCAGACTATTCAGTGTGTATGTAGGCAAAGGGAAAATGAACCGTAACCAGAGAGGAGGATCCAATGTAGTACTGTCTGGCCAGTCAAAAGACCCCATAACTCTCTAGCGGTAGTATCTCAACGGGTGGCTGGTGCCTGGGATAATTTCAAAGTTAGGCTACGTGCGATCTATGGCGGTGAGGAAGCCTTAGATGTAGTTTTAACATGAAGAAATACACTTAATCAAGCCACTATGACTCGCCTTAATGTTACAGAGAGAGCAGCTCTCATTGCCGATAGGCTTAACGAATATCAGGATATTTTAGGTAATTCCACATGGGTTACTGGAGATAACATCGCCGTGAAGGATTTCTTACGAGTAATGTATTTAACCTGCATGACACTTATGTTGCCTGTAGCTTTAGTGCGGTGTTTTGATAAAAAGTTAACGACCGAAAGTACAGAATTAGAGGTACATAAAGAGATAAAGAAACACATGCCTAAGTATACTGATCTTAATCCCTTGTTTACACAAGTTTTTGAAAAATATGAAACTAAGCCACAACATGTAAAAGTAGTTAATAATAGTCAAGTTGCAGGAATGACGTGTTATAATTGCAAACTTCAAGGTCCCTTAATCGCAGACTGCAGAACGTGATTCTGTTCGATACATAATAGTTCAACTCATTCATATAGTCGATGCTACTCGCGTAATCAACAACAGAATCCTAGAAATACACAGTCAATTCCACAGTCAATTCCCTATGGAAATAAAAAGAAAAATCCTCAGTTCATTAAGAAGAAACAGCCAAACGTCAATGCAGTTCAAAATCAAAAACAAACAAATAGTGCTTCAAATAACTCTTACCCTGGGCCATCTAGCCAGAACTCGCAAGGTCAGACTAATTTTCAGAATGTGCAGAGCAAAGCAAATACCATATAATTAACTCCAATGGGGAAGACAGTGATGTTGGGTCTTTCGGATCAACATCAGTAGTATTAAATAATCCATTTAATGTTTAATCAGATCATTGTGAGGCAACAGATTTTCCTATGAAACCTACGGCCGAATCAAATAAATCAGTGCAGGCTGACGTAGATTTGCAACAAATTCACACAATAATAAGCCAAAATGAGTTACGATCAACATTATATGCTGTAAATTTAGAACACAGATCAAATAAGTCAACTGTTTCTCACGGGATGCTTGTGTTGTGTTTATTCTCCATACAAAATGTTACATTGCAATGATTTAGCTTGGTCTACACTGTTACATCCTGTTATGACTTGACGTTCCCACACTCCTATCTTCTCCATTAATCCCTTGGGTCATGGATTTTATTATGTAATTATTACACATGTAAGTATTAAAGTTTTTGCGATATAGGTAAGATGATTTTGCTCAACAAATATTTAAGGTAAAATTTCATTCTTTGTTGTAATGGGTACTCACTATTCACTGCTTAATGATATATATATATATATATATATATATATATATATATATATATATATATATATATATATATATATATATATATATATATATATATATATATATATATATATATATATATATATATATATATATATATATATATATATATATATATATATATATATATATATATATATATATATATATATATATATATATATCTATATATATATATATATATATATATATATATATATATATATATATATATATATATATATATATATATATATATCTATATATATATATATATATATATATATATATATATATATATATATATATATATATATATATATATATATATATATATATATATATATATATATATATATATGTGTGTGTGTGTGTGTGTGTGCATTTTTACAAATATCTAAGTATCTCTCTCTCTCTCTCTCTCTCTCTCTCTCTCTCTCTCTCTCTCTCTCTCTCTCTCTCTCTGTATATATATATATATATATATATATATATATATATATATATATATATATATATATATATATATATATATATATATATATATATATTTATATATATATATATATATATATATATATATATATATATATATATATATATATATATATACTTATATCTATATCTATATCTATCTATATATATATATATATATATATATATATATATATATATATATATATATATATATATATATATATATATATATATATATATATATATATATAAAGGCTATTTCTCCAATTCTATTCATTCTTAGATTCATTAAAAAGTTTTGACAGATGCTGTAACTCCAGCAATTTATCATACCCGACGGGTCGTATGAGCAAATTTACATTAAATCGTAAACCTGAGTCACGCACTTGACGCAAAGCACGTTAGCTGCGATTGAACCATAAGGACATCACCATAGAAGGCTCCTGTCTCAGCATCCAATATAATTCCCGCAGAATATAGATGATGCGGTTCTTCCAGTAAATAAACGTTTACGAGTGGCAGCGTTTCTTGTTTTCTTGAAGGGTTTAAAGTAGAGAGAGAGAGAGAGAGAGAGAGAGAGAGAGAGAGAGAGAGAGAGAGAGAGAGAGAGAGAGATCACAAATAACAACCAAGACCGAAAAATTAGAAACTAATAACAATTTATCCATTTTTGGGGAACATGGAATTTATTAAAAGAAACAATAGGACATGAAATGTATCCATAAAACTTTTAGAAAGTAATAAAGGAATGCAATCAAGATTATATAAATATAAACTATTTCGCTTAACGAATGAAAGTATAGTTAAAGAAAAATGCTTATAAAACTAATAAATTACATCACTAATTTGAAAATCTATGAAAAGAAAAGAAATATATGATAGCTTTTTTTCAATAAAAACAATAAAATAAACTAATTAATCCTATTGGCGTAAACGTACTGATATGCAATTTTCTTATCAACGAAGTATTGGCAGCAAGTTTAATTCAATTATATTTTCTCATCTATGGAAACAAAAAACTGAACTTTAGAACGGATAATTTTTGTTGTAACAGAGTAACATCCGTTTTTCCAATTCCAGCGTTCCCTGCAAAATTGAATAGATATCAAAGATCGCAGAACTTAAAAAGAATAATTGAATAAACAAACAATTCCAGAACCCAATTGAACAAAATAAGCAGGTCTTCCATGCTTCAGTAATCGAAGTAATTTGTGGTGTACCAACCGTGTGTCACACAATTGTACATAATTCCTTTTTTATATATTATGCTTGTATCTGCGCTCTTCCCTCGCACTAAAACGAACATGAAAATTCACGTCTCCGGTTTTCCTCTGTGACATTGTCTGTCTTGTAAACTTGTTATGTCCTGTTACCTTGTATATAAAGGAGAGTTTTCTATAATATTATAACTCAGTTAATTGCATCCTGCCTTTGAGTTTACAACCTTCTCTCGGCCCGTCACATTGGTGACCCCGGAAGTCGACTCGCTCCCACCGCCTTCCACCCCCACCCCCTCGCCCCTTCATCGTTGGTAGTACTATGGCGGACTCTACGGCAGTTGGTGCTGCGGCCGCTCCATTCAAAATTTCATCGTTTGCCAACGGAGAGGCGCTTGCTTAGTTTTAGCGCGCAGAAGTCCAGTTTTGTATCAGGGGCGTGACTCGCTCAACCACCAAAGCGGATTATGTTCTCACGGCGATACCCGAGGACAAATTCCCAGAAATATTTGACTGGCTTTGTGAAAGAGGTGATACCCCAATAGCGTATGACGCCCTCAAAACATACCTTCTGCAGCAGTACTCGCCGTCGCCAGCCGCCCGTATAGCAAAGCTTTTTCAGCTCTCACAACAACCATTGGCGGACCAAAGGGCTTCGCTTGCCCTCAGGGAAATGACCAGTATCGCTCACCTTCAACCTGCCGCAGACGGCTCTCCTCGTGAGGTGAACCTACTTCGTGCCCTTTGGATACGCCGTTTACCTGAACCTGTACTCGCTGCCATACCCGATGTCGATAGTTTACACATAAAGGACTTGATGACCAAAGCCGACGCCCTTATGGACAGCCACTTCAAGACCTCCATCAACGCCTCCACCCCTGATGACGAGGATGCCTATTCAACGTCAACCAAAGCTGACATGAATGCCGTAGGACATACACGCCTATCCCGTGACGTGCTGAAGCGGCAACAAAGCCGCCCACCAACCACCAATCGCTCGCGCCCCAACGAACGACTTCTACAGCCACTTACTACCTCCCATCCGCCGCAGTTTTGCTACTACCACTTCAGATTCGGGGCAACCGCGAAGAAATGTGCCAAGGATTGTCAGTTGCCAAAAAACTTGTAAGTAGGCCATCGCTTGTGGCGGTGGCCTCTCGTGTTTCTAATCTATTCTATTTACAGGATGCAGGAACGTGTGTGCGATTTTTGGTAGACACGGGTGCTTGTCGTTCTCTTTTGCCAAGGAAACTCCTCAAGGCACGACGTAGTCTGTCTATATCTGCTGACGTCCGCTTGATAGCTGCCAACAGATGTGCGATACCAACCTACGGTTACGAGAACCTCACATTATTGTTCGGAAAGAGTAAATTCAATTGGAAGATTCTCGTTGCTGACGTCACAATGCCAATCCTCGGTGCGGATTTCCTCTCTCATTTCCACCTTCTGGTCGATGTCGCCCACCGACGATTGGTCAACGCAGACTCGTACTTGTCGACACCTCCTCAACCCGCCCCCTCTAACCTCGCTTTCCACATCATCGCACCCATGGATGCCTACACCCACCTCCTCACGTCGTACCCGGAAGTTTTCCGTCCAGAACTTCGCCAAACGGCCACGGTGCCTGCCAGGCACGGTATTTATCACCATATCAAGACGACGGGACCCCCAGTCTTAGCAAAATTCAGATGTCTGGTACCGGAACGATTGGCAGCCGCCAAACAGACGTTCGGCGAAATGGAGAAAATGGGCCTTTGCCAAAAGGCCTCCAGCCCATGGTCGTCACCCTTACACATCGTTCTGAAGAAAGACGGCTCCCTCCGTCCCTGCGGGGATTACAGGCACCTAAACATGCAAACAGAACCGGATCACTACCCCCAACCAAACATTGCCGACGTGACCTTCTACCTGCACAAAGCGAAGGTTTTCTCTATGGTGGACCTCCTGAAGGGGTATTATCAGGTGCCTATGAACCTAGAAGACATCCCCAAGACCACCATCACCACTCTGTTTGGTACATACACCTTCAATTACTCCTGTTTTGGCCTTCGTAATGCTGGGGCAACGTTTCAACGTCTCATGGATGGCATCTTAGGGGACCTCCCCTTTCTGTGTATGTTATGTGGACGACATACTTGTGTTCTCCTCCCCAAAAGAGGAACACCTCCATCACCTGCGCATAGTGCTCGACTGCCTGCATCAAACGGCCTTGTAGTCCGGTACGACAAGTTTACCTTTGGCGCCAACGAAGTGTCGTTCTTAGGGAACCGTATCACTCCTGAAGGAGTCCATCCCCTCCCTGAGAAGGTAGCAGCCATTCAGAACTTTCCCGCGCCCTCGACCGTCAAAGCTCTGCAGGAATTTTTGGGCACGATCAACTATTATCACCGTTTTCTGCCAGCCATTGCCGACACTCTTGCTCGCTACTACGCCTCCCTCAAGGGCAAGCCAAAGGACCTGAAGTGGGGTCCCCTTCAAGAAGCAGCCTTCTGCAATGCAAAGAAGGCCTTATCAACTGCTGCGGCTCTCACTTTTCCTATCCCACACACCCCTCTCCTTCTCTCCACCGATGCCAGCGACGTCGCTATTGGTGCAGTACTCAAGCAGGTGGTCAAAGGCTCGCCACGCCCATTGGCCTTCTTCAGCAGAAAACTGTCCAAGGCAGAATCGGGTTATTCTACCTTCGATCGAGAATTGCTGGCGGTGTACTTGGCTGTCCGTCACCTTCGCCATTTCTTAGAAGGTACGCCCGTCGTCATTCGCACAGATCACATGCCTCTGGTGCACGCCTTCACTCGACAGTCTGACGCCTGGTCCGCCCGTCAACGCCGACATCTCTCCGCCGTAGATGAATACAATTGCACCCTCCAATACGTCCCAGAGAAAATGAATCCCGTTGCCGATGCCTTGTCAAGAAACACGTTGGCTGCCGTTCAACTGGGATTTGATTACAACGCCCTGGCTGAAGCCCAACGTCAGGATACAGAGTATCAAGCTTGTAGGACATCCTGCACGTCCCTCCGTTGGCAAGACTTTCCCCTCGAAGACTCCAACACCACCCTCCTCTGTGACGTCAGTACTGGTAGACCGCGACCTTGGATTCCTGCTCCCATGTGCCGACAGGTGTTTGATTTCATTCACGGCCTTTCACATCCCTCGTGCCATTCTACTTCACAGCTGCTGAAGGCAAAGTTCATTTGGCACGGCATTTCTAAGGATGCTAAGGATTGGGTCCGCGCCTGTACTTCTTGCCAAACTTCCAAAGTACATCGACACACGGATTCCGGAGCGGGCACCTTTCCTCAACCTCAGCGTCATTTTGTACACATTCACGTCGACGTTGTAGGACCCCTACCCACATCACAAGACCATCATTACCTGTTTACCGTCATCGACCGCTCCACTCGTTGGCCTGAAGCCATTCCCATGGAAACTGCAACGTCCGCCTCATGTACATCTGCCTTACTCTCTGGATGGATTTCAAGATTCGGTATCCCTGAGCATATTACTTCTGACAGGGGAACCACTTTCCCCTCTCAATTGTGGACGTCATTAGTGAATCTCTTGGGCATCACCCTACATCAGACAACGGCCTACAACCCCGCTGCCAATGGAATGGTTGAATGTT
>NC_090738.1:85163939-85168939 GCF_036898095.1 Palaemon carinicauda
AGTTCTCCCCCATCCAGGAACTGAACACGACCTGCCTCTCTCGAGAGGGCTACAATCTCACTAACCCTGGCCCTGGACGCGAGTGCAAATAGGAAAATAACTTTTGGTGTCAAATCCTTTAACGCACATTCTTCATTGCACAACAGAGAAGCGAAATGAAGAACTTTGTCTAAAGACCATGAAATGGCCTTTGAAGGTCCTGAAGGTATGAGCCTAGCGCAGGCTTTCGGAACTTTATTAAAGAACTCGTTACCTAGGTCGAACTGTAAGGCATATAGAATGGGTCTTCTCAAAGCAGACTTACTCGTTGAAATCGTGTTAGCTGCCAATCCTTGACCATGGAGGTGGATGAAGAAAGATAAGCAGAGGTCTGTCGAGATCTCCTGCGGATTCTTCGCCTTGACAAAGGCCACCCATTTTCTCCAAGATGACTCATATTGCCTTCTAGTAGATTTGCACTTATATTCCTCTAGGAAGTCTATGCTGGCTTTCGAAATCCCGAAACGCTTTCTCACCGCTAGGGAGAGCAAATCATGAGCTGCAGGGTCCGGGTTTTCTGTAATGAAGAGCAGACAGTCGACTTCTGGACTCGCTGGGTCAGAACTGGATCTGGTAGCGGTACAAACTTCAGCTGTAGTTCCAAGGCTACTATTGATGCTACCCCTTTGAAGGATCTCAGTTTGTTGAGGACCCTCAACAGAAGGTTGTGAAGAGGGAACAGATAAATCCTGGACCCTCTGTTCCAGTTGAGGGTCATCACGTCCACTGCTTCCGCTAAGGGGTCCTCGTACGGGGACACGTACAGGGGCAACTTCTTGTTGTCTTTCGTCGCAAAGAGGTCTATCTGCAGTTCTGGGACTTGATTCAGAATGAAGGAGAATGATCCTGCATCTAAGGACCATTCCGACTCTATCGGTGTGAACCTGGATAGAGCGTCCACTGTCACATTGCGGACTCCTTGAAGGTGAACTGCCGACAGGTACCACTTCTTCTTTTCCGCCAATCGGAAGATGGCCAACATCACCAGGTTGAGATGTGATGACCTCGATCCTTGTTGATTCAAGCATCTCACAACTACCTCGCTGTCCATCACCAACCTTATGTGGATCGAGTGATGCGGGGAAACTTTCATTAAGATAAAGAGCACTGCCATAGCTTCTAGAAAGTTTATGTGAAAGGTCTTGAATAGCTTGGACCAAGTCCCCTGGACTTTTTTCCGATGAGAGTGACCTCCCCATCCCTCCTTCGAGGCGTCTGAGTGAATCGTCACCGACGGGGGAGGTGGCTGAAGAAGAACCGACTTCTTTAGAAGTCTGGCTTGGGACCAAGGCCTGAAAAGAGTACGTAGCCGAAGCGGAACTGGTCTTCTCAGATCTCTTCGCACGATTGATGCAAAACTTCTCCAAACTCCGGTTGCATCCTTTAGCTGTGCTCTTAGCACTGGGTCTGTCACCGAAGCAAACTGGAGAGAGCTCAGTACCCTCTCTTGTTCGCGTCTTGATATCCTTTCGGAATCTAGAAGTCTCTTGACAGAACCCGCTATCTCCTTCCTTTTCTTCGCTAGGATGGAGAAACGGTGTGACAAAAAGTCCCAGTGGATTCCCAGCCACTGGAACTTTTGAGATGGAGAAAGTCGAGACTTTTATCTGTTGATCTTGAAACCTAGGTACCGTAGGAACTAGATCACTTGACTGGAAGCTTACAAGTATTCTGTCTCGGATGCTGCCCACACCAACCAGTCGTCCAGGTAGGCTACTACCTGAATTCCCTTTAGGCGTAATTGTTTGAGAGCTCCGCTCGCAAGCTTCGTAAAAATCCTTGGGGCATTGTTTAGCCCGAATGGCATGGCTCTGAAGGCGTACAGTCTTCGTTGTAGCCTGAACCCTAGGTAGGGGGAGAGTCGACGGTTGATTGGAATGTGCCAATAGGCGTCTGACAAGTCTAGAGAGACGGAATATGCCCTCTTGGGCAGTAAGGTCCTTATGTGTTGCAGTGTTAGCATCTTGAATTTGTAATACACTATGAACTTGTTGAGTGGCGACAAGTCCAGAATGACTCTGAGCTTTTCCAAGTCTTTCTTGGGAACACAAAACAGCCTCCCTTGGAATTTGATGGACTTCCCCTTTCGGATCACATTTTTCTCCAACAGTTCTTGAACGTACTCCTCCAGAACGGGGGTGGAGTGTTGGAAAACCCGAAGGCCCGGGGGTGGAGTGCTGTACCAGCTCCAGCCCAGTCCATTCTTGAGTAGGCTGTGGGCCCAGGGATCGAAGGTCCACCGATCCCGAAATTTCAGAAGTCTCCCTCCTACCGGTATCATCCCGCTTGGACTGCCGTCCCGAGGTCTTGCCTCCCCGACCACGACCACCCGTGAATCCCCTTCCCCTTGAGGGGTGCCCAGACGAGCCTCTGGCTGCCCCTCTAGGCTTTGCTCGAAAGGAAGTAGACTGCCCTTCGAGCGATGGGGTGAATGCCGTGGACTGTGTCGACACAGCCTGGGGTACCCACTGAAAAGTGGTCGGGGTTTGTGCCACGATCTGGGGCACTGGAGGCAATGGCAATTGCAGTTGCTGTTGCTGTCTAAAAGGCTTGGCTGGCCGAGACGGTAGCCTAGTCTTCATAGTCTTCCTCTTTGGATGAGGACCTTCATCCGGGGAAACCTTTCTTTTGATAGCCAGGCCCCACTTCTGGAGAAGGTTTCTATTCTCCAAGGCGGCCTTATCAACTACTTCTTTGACCAAATCGGTAGGAAAAAGGTCTTTGCCCCAAATGTTGGAGGAGATTAGTTTCCTTGGCTCGTGCCTCACCGTAGCCGAGGTGAACACGAACTCCCTACAAGCTCTCCTCGCCTTGACGAACCCATAAAGGTCCTTCGTCACTGTGGCCAGATGAGTCTTGGCCACCACCATGAACATTTCATGGACCTTGGGGTCACTTGCCATCGTCTCAAAAGTAGTCTGAAGAGACATTGAGGCAGCCAGTCTTTCTTTTTTCTCGAACTCTCTCTGCAAGAGAAAGTCAGACAGCTTAGGGAGGTCCTCGCCGAACTGACGTCCGGCGATATCAGCCTCCAACTTCCTAACTGAGAACGTAAGATGGACGTCCTTCCAGTCTTTGTGGTCCATAGGTAGGGCCAGCGACAAGGGTTTACACTCCTTCAGGGAGGGGCAAGGCTTGTCGGCCTCGACTGCTTTTAGTATAGCCGCAAACCCTTTCTGTAAAAAGGGGAAGGCTCTAGCAGGAGAGGACACAAAGGAAGGGAGCTTCTTGCTCAATGCAGCTACTTTTGAGTTAGAGAAGCCCCTCTCTTTCAACGAGGATGAAAGCAAAGCTTGAGCCTTAGTATGGTCCATCACTATGACCTCCATCGGCTCTGTCTCCTCCTTTGAAGCTGGTTTCTTCCTCAGCCGGAGATAACAGTCCGGATATGATGCCTTGCTGGGCCAGAATTCCACCTCCTCTAGGGGAACTGAGCCCAGCTTATCCGAGAGGACGATCTTTCCAGTCGTCATTGGCATGTGCTCAGCATACCTCCATAGGTTAGCATCTGAACACAAGGGAAGGTCTTTCACATTGAGCCTTTTCTGGGGCCCATGTGATTCTGCAAGGCACTGCATCCGCCGTTCCATAGCAGCCGCCTTCTCCTGATTCTCCTTCTGCATTTGTTGGATCATTCCAACAATCGAAGAGAGGGCCTGTCCCAGCTCTACTGGGAGACCGGCCGATGTTGAGGGAATAGGCTCCGGAATCTGAACCGGAGTAGCCGACACCTCGTCGACCTCTTCCTCTACAACGTCCGGGGCTTGAACTTCATCCTGGCCTTCTGCCAGGAGGTCTTCTTCTAAACGCTCGTCCACGTCAGACATCCTGTCATCTAACTGGATGTCTTGCATCGCGAACGCGACTTCAGCATCCACCTGGATCTGACCTTGGGGGATCTCCTCTTGAGGCTGGGGAATCACTGCATCAGCTGATGCCTTAGGGAAAAGATACGCCCTCATCTTCTCATTTGGAAGATAAGGGCCAGAGGTGTTCATTTGGAAGACCCTTACCCAGGTACGAAGCTTCTCCCTTGCTATATCCCTTGATTCCGCCGTCCTAGGGGAATCAAAGGCCTCAGTAATCAGGTTAGTGCACACAATACATACATGAGGGTCCCAATAATGGAGATCATCCTTGGAGACAGCGCATGCTGCGTGTCTCCTACAAAACTCATGTCCGCAGAGGTTCTTGCTGCGGACGTTGCAGAAAACATTTCCGCACTTCAGAGGGTCCCCCTGTAAAGAGAAGAAATTTCCATGAGTATCAAGTGAACTATGTATCACTGGATATGCATAGTATAGCATAACAATTCATAAAGGAAAGACACACACTTGTGTTTCCCTCACAGCCCATTGTTGCAGCCTTCCAGATAATAAAATCAAATGGTTAATCTCTTCTAGAGTAACCAATGCAAGGTTTCCAAAGGAAACAGGTGGAGCTCACACCTAAGCAATGATTTTAAAATCCTGGATAATAGACAGGAAATAACTCACTTTCCTATCTGTAGGGCAACAGCAAAGGACTGCGCAAGAAAACACAAAAGTGTTAGAACACACAGTGCTGTACCAAAACCCATACCATAGTTTTCTTCTTACTGTATATGTTATACTGAAGAATACTAGTACAGTATAGGAGGATACGTGCCGGCCGGCACTTGCCGGCCGGCAAACACCATAACTAGCTTTAAAGTATACTACTTAACAGCTATAAGACGGCAGAACTCTGGTTCAAGTGCATGTGCCGGCTGGCAGCAACTGCCGGCCGGCAACAGCCAATGTCGGCCGGCAACAGCCAATGTCGGCCGGCAACTACACAAGGTAGTACCCAGCTGCCGGCCGGCAACTACACAAGGTAGTACCCAGATGCCGGCCACACTCTTGGTGACCGGCAGACAAGGGCTGACATTAGCCGGCCGGCAAAGGTACAGGACCGATGCCCGCCGGCAGCAAAAGAACCTG
>NC_090738.1:85173939-85178939 GCF_036898095.1 Palaemon carinicauda
TTGCGGATGATACTATACTGGTAGCAGACACAGAAGAGAAGCTTGACCGACTAGTGACAGAATTTGGAAGGGTGTGTGAGAGAAGGAAGTTGAGAGTTAATGTGGGTAAGAGTAAGGTTATGAGATGTACGAGAAGGGAAGGTGGTGCAAGGTTGAATGTCATGTTGAATGGAGAGTTACTTGAGGAGGTGGATCAGTTTAAGTACTTGGGGTCTGTTATTGCAGCAAATGGTGGAGTGGAAGCAGATGTACGTCAGAGAGTCAATGAAGGTTGCAAAGTGTTGGGGGCAGTTAAGGGAGTAGTAAAAAATAGAGGGTTGGGCATGAATGTAAAGAGAGTTCTATATGAGAAAGTGATTGTACCAACTGTGATGTATGGATCGGAGTTGTGGGGAATGAAAGTAATGGAGAGACAGAAATTGAATGTGTTTGAGATGAAGTGTCTGAGGAGTATGGCTGGTGTATCTCGAGTAGATAGGGTTAGGAACGAAGTGGTGAGGGTGAGAACGGGTGTAAGAAATGAGTTAGCGGCTAGAGTGGATATGAATGTGTTGAGGTGGTTTGGCCATGTTGAGAGAATGGAAAATGGCTGTGTGCTAAAGAAGGTGATGAATGCAAGAGTTGATGGGAGAAGTACAAGAGGAAGGCCAAGGTTTGGGTGGATGGATGGTGTGAAGAAAGCTCTGGGTGATAGGAGGCTAGATGTGAGAGAGGCAAGAGAGCGTGCTAGAAATAGGAATGAATGGCGAGCGATTGTGACGCAGTTCCGGTAGGCCCTGCTGCTTCCTCCGGTGCCTTAGATGACCGCGGAGGTAGCAGCAGTAGGGGACTCAGCAGTTTGAAGCTTCATCTGGGGTGGAAATGTGGGAGGTTGGGCTGTGGCACCCTAGCAGTACCAGCTGAACTCGGCTGAGTCCCTGGTTAAGCTGGAGGAACGTAGAGAGTAGAGGTCCCCTTTTTTGTTTTTGTTTTTATGTTTTGTTTCTTGTTGATGTCGGCTACCCCCCAAAATTGGGGGAAGTGCCTTTGGTATATGATGATGATATATACATATATATATATATATATATATATATATATATATATATATATATATATATATATATATATATATATATATATATATATATATATATATATATATATATATATATATATATATATATATATATATATATATATATATGTATTAGTGCGTGAGAATGAAAATATTCAAATACATCCCCAAACAAAAGATTCTCCAAAGAAAACACAGTAGTCAGAGCCACCGGATATTTCAAAGGGTGAATCAGGAATGAGTCTCTGAGCAGAAAGCTTCCATCTCATTAGTCGCTTTAAACGCTTATCGATCAGGGTCATTAGCACTCCGTAGAACAACTTACGCACATTGCATCAATCACCAGCATATTGGACATGTAATACAAGAGACTACATTCCTCCTGCTTCTTGAAAGAATGAAGTCTATAAGACTAGAACCAATGAACAAAGAAAATATTATTTACCAAACAAATTTTCTCCATTTTCTCTCGACCTTTTTGCGAACTGAGAAAAAAATGAACTTTATTTCCTTTCAGTAATAATCATATGCTAAAGAGGTAAGACAGAAGTCAGTCTTTTTGTTATTTTCACTTCTTTTCTTTTGAAATGCGTTAAGCATACTTTTAACTCCTTGTATTAACAGTAGCATAAGAACTAATTTACTTACCGTTACTTACCTACAATGATGGATTGTACTCGCTACCGTCAGCACCGATTACATATGAATATTTAATTCCCAATAACCTTAATTGCCTCTGGATATAACAGCTGATCTCTTGCAGTCATAAAACTACCTTTCACTCCCCATCAGATTACTCATTTATATATATATCAGTATATCGAATCAGCTGTAGTATTTCTTGATTCTTAAATAGTAATTCTTCTTTATTGTCATATACGAAAAGTGAATTTGAGATTTATTCAACATTGATTATATTTTGAACTGACCGCTTCTTCCGATAGAATTCTACTCTCTCGATTTATCTTAAAGCGGTTGCACTCGACCTTATCAATAACCAAATGAAATTTTATCATGATACCATTTCCATTGAGAAAGTTCTGCCGCAGTGACATAACTCTTTCCTTTCCCTTCAGGTTACTCCTTATTGATATCAACGTCTGGAATGAAGAGCTCATTTTATGATCCTACTAAGGTACTTCCTCTTGAAGAACGACGTCGTATAATGAAGTACTTTCATTTCTTTAAAGGTTTCATGAAGGCCTCTCAATGACTGCGGTCGATAGTTGGAGTATGCATCACAAGGCAGCTTTCAGAATGTGAACGTCAATATGAAAGATTGATGTATGTTCCGATCGGCGTCATTATTTTGAGGCGCGTATTAGGTGCTGCAGCTAGCCATCAATGAGTCTGGTTATTGCCATTCAATAGAATATAGTAACATGTACAGTATGTTCATATATTCAATCATGGAGCTCTCACTGACATCAAAATGCTCTAATTTTAAGTATTCTTAGAAACAGAACTAGATTTTTAACCTTAGTGTAATTTTGTCGTTTATTTTATTAAGTTTCCATACATTGCCACGCGTTGAGATGTACCACTAGAGAGATATTGGATTCTGTACCAACCTTGTCCTACACGATCGTACATAGTTTATTTTGTGTATATATTATGCTTGTATCTTCGCTCTTCCCTCGCACTAAAAAGAACCTGAATAAACATGCCGGTTTTTCTCACCGTTGACGGTGTCGGTTTTGAACATGAAATTTCCTGTTGCATTGAGCTTTTGTATATAAAAGGAGTGTTCTATAGTAAACTCACTTGGTTTTCTCGACCCGTCACAATTCTTTGACTCGCCAGACAGCACTACATTGGATCCATCTGTCTGGTTATGGCTCATTTTATCTTTGCCTACACATACTTAGAATAGTCTGCACTATTCTCAACACATTTTCCTCTTCCCTCATACAATTGACAACACTGAAATTACTAAATAATTCTTCTTCTCTCAAAGGGCTAACTACTGCACTGTAATTGTTCAGTGGCTACTTTCCTCTTGGTAAGGGTAGAAGAGACTCATTAACTATAGTAAGCAACTCTTCTAGGAGAAGGACACACCAAAATCAAACCAATGTTTTTTTAGTCTTGGGTAGTGCCATAGCCTCTTTACCTTGGTCTTCCACTGTTTTGGGTTAGAGATCTCTTTCTTGGAGGTACACTCGACCACACTATTTTATCTAGTTCCTGTTCTTCTTGTTATTTTGAAGTTTTAATAGTTTAGATATGAAAGGTTTGATTTGGTGTTGTTATTATTCTTAAACTTATTGTAGTTTTTCCTCATTTCCTTTCATCACTGGGGTATTTTCCCTTTGGAGACTTTGGGCTTGTAGCATCCTACTTTTCCAGCAGGGGTTGTGGCCTGGCAGGTAATAATAATAATAATAATAATAATAATAATAATAATAATAATAATAATAATAATAATAATAATAATAATAATAATAATAATAATATACACATATTTATCTCAAATAAATTCAAGACAATACTTTCCCACTTTATTTTACCTTTTCATCAATGCAGATTTGTTTTTGTAATCAATTTTATTTAACATTGATCGACACTTATTTCAATCAATAATACCTTATCATATGGGTATTCATGCTAAGAAAAAATGAGCATTACACAATGGAAGCTTTAAAAAAACGAAAATTAAAGGAAATTACAGAAATAGGTATATATGACTTACTTTTTGCAAACCAATTTATGAAACTATTGCTGAGAATATCTGGCTCAACCATGAAATTTCGCTTCTAAGGAGTCTCAATTCCTGGCATTGAAAACATATCTTGTATCATCAATAAAATCTTACCATACCAATTCCCAGGGCTGCAGTGGGACCTCTGTAGGTATACAGTGATTCTTCTTCTTGTAGGAGGGATGAACACGTCTAAAGAATTCTCAATGATCGAAGTTCGTAATGTTTCTCCCATTCATAGTACTGCAACTCACAACATTATTGTGAAATTTCATGGTACATCCAATTTTTCACTGAATAGAAAAGTCGAATGACCTTAAAGCTTCTAATCGAATGTCACTTGCACAAAGGTCAGCCAGCAGTTGTCAGAGATATACCAGGCAATTCTATTGACCTACAATCAAACTATTACTTTCATCAGATTTCATTGGTAAATTTTCTTATCGTGACTCTCTTCGACTATCATTGCAAGTCACGTGAAAAGAACAGGGATTGAAAAAAAAGGATACTAGATATTGCTATTGAAAATCAAAGTTTGAATACATGAAATGTGAAGAAAAATACTGAACAATGTTACAAAACAGAAACACTCTAATAATAAAAGGACATATTTTCACCTCTCAAAATGTTACATACAAAAAGAAGCATTTGAAGAAGACAATAAATTCTGGCCTTATAATGACAGTGGATGTATTTCAAATTTTCATATTTGTCTTCCCTTCGTTACTTTTGTTTGAAATTTCTATAAAATTTTGTCCTTTTCAAAATTATCAAATACAGATTAGAGAGTATGACAACGATATAAAAAGGATGCTGATCATAAAAAAAATATTTGCACACCTCTAATCTAACAATGTAAAGCAGAGTTTTCTAACAGGAATCACCTCAAAGAAAAGATGAGACGTAGTCAAGTGTTGGCTTTAATACCCCAACAACGAAATTGCCATTTCACCAGTCATATCTTTACTCATTAATGGTGGATAAACCTTGGAGCAAAGAACTTCCATAACAAGAGCTACTTCATACACCTGCACATAGGTTTCATCAGTAGCAATTCTCATCCTCCAAACGTAATGAGATATTAATTCATATTTCACACTCATCCATTTTCTCCTATTTCATTTGCTCATAAATTCATTCAATTATTTATTCTGATCCATTCATGTGCTATTATATTCTTTTACTCATTCATTCATTTAACCATTGCTTTAATTACTAGTTTAGGTATACATATTTATTTCA
>NC_090738.1:85196439-85211439 GCF_036898095.1 Palaemon carinicauda
CCGCAAAATTTCTGTTAAGGTTCTTACAGTCCTTTCAGCCAAACCATTCGCACTTGGCATATACGGAGTCGAATACACATGTTCAATGCCCCATTCTCTCAACATCTGCTCAAACTCCCATCCAACAAACTCCGGAACATTGTCACTTAAAATTTTTGCAGGCTTACACACACTCATCGGCAACATCACTTGACTTACCATTCTCGCTACAGTCTCACTTCTTTTATTCTTGATGGGTACTGCATACGCAAACTTGCTCATATGATCGACCATGACAATCATTCCCACATGTCTCCTCGCAGTCACAGGCAACGAAACACAATCAATCACAAACATCTCAAATGGCTCTTTCATACGTAACCTCAGAACAGGCGGACTTGCATGCATGCTCTGATACTTTCCCTTCTGACAATCCTCACAAGTAGTCGCTACATCCCTACAAATTTGACTCAACCCAGGCGTAAACAACCTCTCTCGCATGCATTCCCACAATTTATTCTTCCCCATATGCCCATACCTGTCATGCACTACCATACACTCTCTTATACGCTTCCAAATCACACGGCCATTCTTCCACCCTAATACCATTTAAAATACATTCACGTAACCTACTTATTTCGAAGCATTCACCTTGCATTTCTTCCACCTCTTCTTTGCTTAACAAATCTTCTTCACTCTTTGCAATATCAATCATGCCAACAAAATTCGCCATGAATACACTATTATCCTCAATTACTATTACCTTACAGCCATTCTTTGAAAGCAAACCCTTACCAACATCAACTGACACATGGTGCAACCTCAAAAAATCTATTCCCATCAAAAAACAACTAGGCATTTCATTCTCTCCCATTACAATAAAATTATGTTCAACTTCCATACTCCCTAGTTTCACCTTCAACCTCACTTCTTCCCAAACAAGTAAACTTCCCTGACCTATTCCATGAATTCTCACACTCGTACACTGTCTTTTCACTTCCCAATTGTACCTCTCAATTTCCCTGATAACCGACTCATTTACTAATGACACTTGAGCGCCCGTATCAATTAAACTACAATATTCATTCTAATTTATATTCACATATGTCATCATCCTTCCTTTTACACCATGCATACATACATTTACTCTCCTTTCAATTCTGTCGCTCACTTCACCAATATGTTCATCATCATATTCACTGTCCTCTATACCATCATATCTTAGATTAAGGTCACTTGCACCATTATCCTTCTCACTCAACAATTTGCAACATTCCTCATTACATTGCATCCTCAAGATATATTCCCTATCATTCTCCTTACATGCCCTATATTCCATCGGTCGATTCCATCCAAAAAACAAATACACAGTTACACCATACAACATACTTACCACCATTAATATCTTTGATAATAATTCCCCTTCTAGTACACTACTCTCCTCCTCATACACCATTTCTTTTGACACTTCATTCATCACCCTTCTTTTAAGCTCGCTTACGCTACCTGGTATTTCCGTATTTAAACCCTCTTGTATTAGCTTACTTAAACCCATTAGGATACACTTATATACCATATCTTCCCCTTCACAACTCTGCTCCACAACTAAACCTTCAGGCAACCTTTCAGAATTCTGATTACTCTCTTTATCTTCCATCCTCCCATGCATCCTCAACATCGCATCTGCTATCACATTCTTATTTCACAGTACATATTCTAACCTAAAATCAAATTCATTCAAATCCTCTATGGTCCTAGCCACCCTTGCATTCACACACTCTTTCCTTATCATATACACTAGGGGCTGATGGTCAGTACGCACAATGAATTTTACACCATACAAAAATACTTTCAATGCTTTCACACAAAATCGTATCGCAGCCAGTTCCCTGTCAATCGTCGAATACTTCCGCTCAGCTTTATTAAACGCTTTACTAACATACGCTATTACTCTCAATTGCTCTTCTCCATTTACACTCTGCATTTGAACCAAACAACCACCCATACTAACCCCACTCGCATCCGTATACAACTCTAGCATATTCGCATTTTCACTGTAGTCTGGAAATGCCAAAGTGACGTCTTTCACGGCCTCTTCCTTCAACCTTTCAAACGCTTCTATCATCCGATCATCCCATTTTAATTTTGTACTATTCCTTTTACCCGTCCATTCATTCAAAGGCTTCCCTAGACCGGAACAATCTCTAACAAACTTGCGCCCAAACTCAACCAAACCAAGAAAACCTCGCAACTCACGCACAGTCCGGGGACGTGGAAATTCTCGCACCTTATTCACAAACTTGTCACTCTTCCTTATACCAGATTCACCCACTACATGCCCAAGAAATTCCACCTCCCTGGACAACCATGTACACTTCTCAAGCTTAATTTTCACACCAACTTCAATTAACCGCCTCAACACTGCCTCAAGCAACCGCATATGTTCCTCAATAGTCTCGCTCGCAATCAGAATATCATCTATAAAAACAGTCACCTTCTGTCGATCGAAACCAGCCAATAAAACATTCATCGCTCTTTGGAAGGCAGCAGGCGCATTAGCAAGACCAAAACTCAACCTTTTAAATTGAAAGTGACAATTTGTACTTGAAAATGCAGTAATGGGCCTGCTCCCCTCTGCCAGAGGCATCTGATAATAGCCCAGCACCAAATCTAATTTAGTAAAAACTTTCATTCCATGCATCTTATAAACACAATCAGACACCACATTCATTGGAAAACGTTCTTTAACAGTCACCTCGTTCACCTTCCTATAATCAATACACATACGTAAACTTCCATCAGGCTTTCGTACAGGGACAATAGGGCTATTCCAGGCACTCTCACTCCTTTCTATTACACCCATAAGCTCTAATTCCTGACACTGCTCCTCTATCTCCTTGGCAATAGGCGGAGAAAAATGCCTGGGACGCTGATATATGGGGGTATCATCACTGAGAACTATTTTAAATTTTGGCAGGTCTGACCCCCCACAATCATCGTCACCGAGACTCATAACTCTCCGATTATCCCATAACATCTTAAGCAATCGTTCCCTTTCGACCTCACTTATACTCTCATCTAACTTAATTCTTCCTTTCAACGTATAGTAATCCCAATCGTCTCGCCTTAACATATCTTTCATCCTCTACATTGATCAGTGTATACATAAATCCCATGCAATCACCCTCACGTATACCACGTACTTTCTTCCTCCTAACACTCGGCAACAACCTTACATACACCTGGGTTCCTGCATATTCATAACACCATCATATATATACGCACTCGTTTTCACCAAATTACCTGCTTCAATACCTTCCACTACATATTCATCCTCGTCACTATTTGAAATTCCCAGACTGCTTGGCCATGCAACTTTTACACTAATAACCTCACCTTTCTTACCCGATAACTTTACACTTTCCTTTGCTACCAACGGCACTCCCTTCCACACCTTCGTACTCACTCTGCCGTCTTCGTTTAAATCAAATTCCCCACAAATATTACCTTTAACCTTTATTTCTATCATATTCACACTTGGATGTACAATCATACCACATTTTTTCAGAATTTATACCCAAGCAGTACGTCATATTTCTCATTCGCTCCCTTAACCACGTAAAAATCATTATCCTCCATCATCAGCCCCCTAATCATAACATTTTCCCGCAACTTTCCTTGCACAGGCATACGCAAATTACCAATACCTTTTACTTCACCCTTACATCCCATAAATTCACAAACCTCTTTTACCTTATCATATGCATTCCTAAACATTAAATTGACACCACAACCAGTATCAATCAAACCAACCAACTCTACACCATTAAAAATCATTTTCACACTCATGCAATCATGTGCTCTTTCTCCCATCACATCTTCATGCAATAAACCCTCACGAACATGCATCACATTCACTCCCCACACACACGAGGACTCACCCAGCTGAACCCTCTGATTAATTAGTTTCCCGAACATCCTGGCTGACTTGATCCCTTCTTTCTACAAACCCTAGCTACAAGCCCATCTGCACCACATTCAGTACACTTACCCCGCGGCTCCTTGCACATTCTAGCATAATGACCATCCTTACCACAATTACCACAAATTACATTCATACGATTACTACGGCATCCACTCGCTATGTGCCCAGTCATACCACAACGATAACACTTAACCACTTTCTCTTTCTTACAGTCTCTTATACGGTGCAATGTCGCTCCACACCCGAAACATACTCCTAATGCCCATCTACACTCGTTCTTTTTATGTCCTACCTTCCCACACCTATAACACCTCTCTTCACGGATACCACTACCTAACGTAACTTGCTGCGTACTAGCACTTCTATCTCTCCAAACTTGATTCCCCTGTCTAAACCCGTCATTTCTCGGCATGGGTATTCCTACATTGCTCCCCCTAACACTTCTATCTACTACACTATCAGCTGCCCTCATTGGCCCTCTCATAACAGCATCTCTAAAACTACCAAATTCTGGCACACATTCCTCCATTCCAGTTCTTACACTCACAGATTTACTTTCTTTCATACACCTATCCAACTCGTAATCCTCAACTATCTCTAAAATATCATTCCAAGTCAATCTCTCTCTAGTCCACCTCATTTACTCCTTCCGTTTCAAATTAATAAACTCACACACACTCTCTGGTACTGTACCCAAAAACCTCTTCATTAGTTCCTTATTTTCATTTATTCCTTCGTCCCCATACTTCTTTCTAGCCAATGTTTCTAACCGACATACATACATCGAGATTGCGGTAAATTTTTACAGTAGTTCCAACTCCATTTTTGTAGAGTAATTATATATTTTCGTGTGTGTTTTAATGTGTTGTGAATGGTTACGATAGTAATAGTTCGGGGAAATAAGTTGTTTTTCAGTTAGTAGCTTATACACCCCTACTACATACAACAAGGTTGGGGACCCTTTGGGAACACGGGGTTTTGGGTGGGGTAAATCACCATTGATACAAAACAGCATATGAATTAATGAATTAGGAGCACCTACAGATCAAACAAACCTAACCTAACCTAGGACAGCTAACCTAACCAGATCAAACCAACCTAACCTAACTTGGGACGTGGAGCCCTGACGGGGGCCAGAGCCCCCCGATAGTGTTTAAATGACCTAACCAGATCAAACCAACCTAACCTAACCTAGGATGCGGAGCCCTGACTGGGGGGCTCCGCTGCCCCGTACCCCCCACCCCCAATAGTGTGTAAATGACCTAAACAGGACAAACCAACCTAACCTAACCTAGGACGCGGAGCCCTTACCGCATACCCCCCACCCCGGATAGTATTTAAATGACCTAACCAGATCAAACCAACCTAACCTAACCTAGGACACCTAACCTAACCTAAGACACGGAGCCATGACTGCATACCCCCCCGGATAGTATTTAAGTGACCTAACCAGATCAAACCAACCTAACCTAACCTAGGACACCTAACCTAACCTAGGACACGGAGCCCTGACCGCATACCCCCACCCCGGATAGTATTTAAATGACCTAACCAGATCAAACCAACCTAACCTAACCTAGGACACCTAACCTAACCTAGGACACGGAGCCCTGACCGGGGGACTCTGCGCCCCTGTACCCCCCCCCCCCCGGATAGTATTTAAATGACCTAACCAGATCAAACCAACCTAACCTAGAACGCCTAACCTAACCTAGGACACAGAGCCCTGACCGGGGTGCTCTGCGCCCCTGTACCTCCCCGGATAGTGTTTAAATGACCTAACCAAATCAAACCAACCTAACCTAACCTAACTTGGGAAGTATATTATGTTACAGTACTAATTGAAATACAATTAAAAATTCACCTTAATTGGATGGACACAAACGTTTTGATGGTTTATATCCAGAACAAGAAGGTTGTGGCTCATCTACAGTGTCGTCGTCGTCGTCATCAGAAAAGGATTCCCTCGGTGGTGATGGTGGGTGAGTGTCACTTAAAGGTGGATACAGTTTAGCAGCTTCAAGTAAAAATTGGTGCAAAACTGAATCCTGGTAATGCTTAATAAATAAATACCTACCAAGGTATTGTTTCAAATATTCTTTTTTAATACCAGGCCTTTTAATCCACTCCTTAATATCACGCCACAAGCGTTCAATATTTTGAGTGTGAATATTAGGATTGTTGGGATCAACAAAATTTTCTGAGTGGTTTACTTGAAAATGAGTGTATCCACTCTCACTGATTTTATTATAACCTCGCCACGAATCACTGTAAATAATATAGCCTGGTTTAATGTAGCGATTAATTAAAGGAATTAAAGTTTCACTTTTCCGATTGTCAGCAGCAGGATCAATTAATGCCTCAACAAAGAATTTTTTTGATGTTCTCTCTATACCACCAAACAACCAACACTGGGTAAGAGGGTGACCTTTATGGTATTTACTATGAGTAATTAGTGTTTCATCAATTTCCACTTCAACATCAACACCAACAATGGGCTCCTGATTATTGTACCAAAACTGACTCAACTCACTACAAAAACTTCTCCAATCAACACTGGTCTTTGATGAAATATTTGAATACTTAATAATTGGGCGATGTTTCCAAAATTCACTCAAAAATTGGCAAAGAAAAATCATCAACTTCCATACTAGCAATTTAACTTTATCTAAAAATGTGGCTTTCTGATCACTTACAGTAAAATTACAATATTTTCTCTTTTTGTCTAAAACATAACCCGTACAGCGCCAAACGTTTTTATCGTTTCTGAATTGACAGGGTTTTCCACATTTTAAACACTGTATTGCTGCAGGTAGCACTCTATGCTCTCTTAAAAATTCAATGCACCGTGTTTCATTTTCATAAAAATCATGAATTAATCGAAAATAATCAAAATTACATGACAAACACAGAGACATAGCTTAATTCTATGAGAGACTTCAACCAAATGACAAGCAAATATGGCTGACAGCTGTCAGATTTTCACCAGGTCACGTGACTCCTAGACATACGATGTAACTACCCACAATGCAATTTTAAGAGGGAAAAATTCGCATCAGAACCACAATGCAGTTCCAAACAAAAACAAATTCGCATCACAGCACACACTGCAAACTGTGTCTGTGATAAAGTAAACAAAACACTTCGAAATTTTTCGAGGATAGGAATTCTATAACCATTCATATCTTGCATATGGTGAATTTCCCCAAAAAGTGTTCAGAGACAAAGTTTAACAATTTCTTATGCAAAATGCATCTATAATACTGTAATTATTATAGAAAGAGTTGGAACTATAGTAAAATAATACCGAGATTGCTTCACCCACCTTCATTCGTGCTTCATCAAAATCATTTTTCGCTTATACCTAACACTACCTTTCATACGTTTTACCTGTTCAATTATCCTCTTCTTTATACTTTCATACTCAACCTCTCCTACACTCATTATCACCCCATACATCGTCAACAAATATCCTGACAAAAACTCTCCCAACTCCCTAGCCCAAACTCTCTTACTATCCCCATACTTAGCCTGACAAAACTTTTCATATTCCCTAAAGAAGTCATATACATCCCTACTGCTGAGTTCATTAAAACTTTCACACCTAGGTACCTCTCTCATAAACACTGTCTTACAAACTTCCTCTACTTCATTCTCACTACTATCTTCACTGTCTACTCCCTTCTTGTTGCCTTCTTCTTCATTTGAATACAATGAATCTAATTCTACACTCAAAGTCCTATCTTTAACTATTCCCTTCTTACCCTTTTTCTTACTAACCACCTTCACCCATTCTTGATCATCCTCACTCACACCCTGACCTTTCTTCTTTTCCTTCTTCACATTATCTTTACCTTTCTTCTCATTCTTCCTATCACCCTTCGTTCCAATCTTACTATGTCTAGTCCCTTTATTTTCAATATCACTATCACTACCTTCCCCATTATCACTTACCCTATCCTCTTCCACCATCACCCCGTTACCAGAAGCAGAAGCCACTCCTCCGACTGCACCTTCACCCATGACAGTTTTCATCATCCCCATTACTTGCCCTAACATAGCTTCCATTCGTTTCTCATTTTCTCGCATCCTCGTCTCAACACCCTCTTCCACTCTCTCTACAGTTCCCTTTAACTCACTAAGCTCCTTCTGCATCGCCGCATTCTCCCAGTTCAACCTCTCATTCTCTACTAGCAACCTCTCTTTCTCAACTATCCACATCTGCTCCCGTTCTTTATAATGCCGCAATTCCTCCTCCAAAGCCTCGTATTTACCTTCCATTTTTCTTCAACCTTAATCCTAATTCCATCCTTCGTCAAAGAGTCCAGCTTCAATCCCACCTCTCAAGTCCCTGTTCGGGCGCCAAATTTATGTGGCGGGATGTAAACAAAACACAAACCAACACACCCTTGATCACTCTTACTTCCAAAATATCCCACAACACAAACTTTCCCCTTACTTTACTTTAAACTGGACTCTTAGACAGAAGAAAAATGAAAACAAAACATAACCTTAACACTATATTCTTAAAAGTAAATGCAATCATAAACCAAAAAAACACACTTATCACTAATCATAAACAATATTAATTATAAAACCGTAACACCATTCAAAATAAAAAAAAACCTAACAACTTAAAATTACCACACCCCAAAACCAATATTTGTTTATGTGTTGAACTCTTTATCCACACTAGGGCCAACAATCCTTTTCGGCCAAAGCCACAACTCACTTGCAGACGCAACACTGGCACAATCTACTATAACTGCCTCACTTAATTTGGCAGTCTATATCGTCATCATCATCACCATCATCATCCTCATCAATAACAGCAATCGAAATCGTAACTGTAATAAACCGGCCAGGTCGTCAACAGTTGATCAATCCACTAGAGCATTCTAAACACAAGTTCCTTAAGTAAGCCAGGTCATCAATAGTCAAATTCAAATAAATCTTCTCCCCAAAGGAGGAATCACGGCCTGCCAAAATAAAAAAGAAAAACACTTACGAACACTCCTAACTAACTTAACTATCGCATTATAATCAAAGATAAACAATAAACTTTCTATCATTCACGAACGCGCCTAACAAAAATGAATAAAAACAGTACTTACTCCGAATAAAAAAACCACTAAACAGCCGGCTTCCGAAGAACAAAAAAAATAACAGCCGACTCCTTCTACAGTCAGAGATCCAATGCTTTCGCCCAAGACATTCATCACCGCCCTATCCTAGCTAAAAAATGTAAATAAACAACCTCAAATATACCGACAATCTTTCCAACAACAACCAATCATTCGCAAACTACCCTTGTTCTTCGGCGCGCACTGCGGACACACTAAACACGCACATACACACATACTCTCTCGCGCACGCGCGATCTAACAAAACTAAAGCAAATGAAATTCTCTCTCTCTCTCTCTCTCTCTCTCTCTCTCTCTCTCTCTCTCTCTCTCTCTCTCTCTCTCTCTCTCTCTCTCAAAACTAAGCAAATAAACACTTTCTCTCTCTTGCGGTTTGACAAAACTTAAGTAAATAAACACACTCTCTCTCTCTCTCTCTCTCTCTCTCTCTCTCTCTCTCTCTCTCTCTCTCTCTCTCTCTATTGACAAAGCTAAAGCAAATAAAATGTCACGATGTAACAATACTAAAAACTCTCTCTCTCTCTCTCTCTCTCTCTCTCTCTCTCTCCTCTCTCTCTCTCTCTCTCTCTCTCTCTCTCGTTTTGGCCAAACAAAAAAAATAAATTAAAATAAAATTAATCCTCCACAATATATGCATTCATATATTCAGTATGTATATATATATATATATATATATATATATATATATATATATATATATATATATATATATATATATAAAATTATTATTACTCTTATTATTACTTACTAAGCTACAACCCTAGTTGGCAAAGAAGGACGCTATAAGCCCAGGAGCTCAACAAGGAAATTAGCCTAGTGAGGAAAAAAAAATATTTTCAGAACATTCAAAACATTAACATGATTTTTGCATATATAAAGTATAATAACTTTACCGAAAATAATAGCAATAAAAATAAAATAGAAAAGTGTGATCGAGTGTACCTTCAAGGTAGAAAACTCTAACACAAGAAAATGAAAGACCCTGGTAGAGGGGCTGCGGCACTATCCAAGACTAGAGACCAATGGTTTGAAATTGGAGTGTCCTCCTAGAAGAGCTGCCTACCATATCTAAAGAGTCTCGTCCACTCTTACCAGGAGGAAAGTAGCCACTGAACAATTGTAGTGCAGTAGTTAACCCCTTGAGTGAAGAAAATTGTTTGGTAATCTCAGTTTGGTCAGGTGTAAGACGGCAGAGGAGAATCTGTTAAGAATAGGCCAGACTTTTCACTGTATGTGTAGGCAAAGGGAGAGTGAACTGTAACCAGAGTAAATGATCCAATGGAGTACCGTCTGGTCAATCGAAGGACCCCACCTACTGCCTACTATATATATATATATATATATATATATATATATATATATATATATATATATATATATATATATATAGATAGATAGATAGATCGATAGATAGATAAATTTATATATATATATATATATATATATATATATATATATATATATATATATATATATATATATATATATATATATATATATATATATATATATATATAGATAGATAGATAGATAGATAGATAGATAGATAGATATAAGGAATCATGTAAAGCCTATAGAAATATCATCGAAATAGTATAATAAGTGGGTGAAGAATAAACTTTTTCGAAACAAATATTATTTTTATATTTCCAAAATACTCAGGAGAAATGAAGGGTACACTCGGACACACTATTCTATCTTATTTTTTTTTCTTCCTCTTGTTTTTTTGAAATGGTGTGTTGGGAAGGCTTAATAGAAGGGCCATGGATGCCTGGTGGTTTATCAAGAGGTTGTCTTTTCCTTTCTCTGATTTTTTCTTCTCAAAACCATCCTTACTGTCCTCCCTTCAGTTGAAGTGGCTATCCTGGAGGGTATTTAGCCTTGCATGGTGTATCGGCTCCTCCATGTTGACCAGTTTTTCCGACTTTTTACTATAGTCTATGGATATCATCAATCACTTTTATTATTATTCTGTACATATTGTTTTTTGTTTTAATTCTTGTTAATCTAGTTTTTAAGTATGATGTGTCTTTTTTATTTCTATTAATTCTTATGCTGTCTGGAGACATTGAGCAAAATCCGGGACCAGTACGTCCTAGATTTCGTCAATGTCGTCTTCTGTATTGCAATATTCGTGGTCTTCATGCAAATATCCGAGACCTTACAGTTGCGTCCAGACAGTATGATATTCTTTTGTGCTCAGAAACTTTGGTTTCTAATATGAGGCACTCATCTGAGCTCCTTATAACTGGTTTTAAGAAGCCAATAATGCTGAAACGTGATTCCATTCCTAGGGCCAAGGGAATGGCGGTGTATATTAGGACCGAGTACCCTGCTTCTCATAAGTCCTGCTATCAATGTGGATGTCATGAGATTCAGGTAATAAAAGTTTGTGGCAGGCATAACAACTTTTATTTGTGTTCAATCTACCGGAATCCAGACATGGATGATTTTATCTTTGATTGTCTACTTACCATTATGGCTAAGATACAAGAAGATGATAGAAAGGCTTCGTTTGTCTTTGTTGGTGATTTTAATGCTCACCATAGGGAGTGGTTGAGTTCTATCTCTCCTACCGATCGCCATGGCTTAAGACCTTTAGACTTTGCCTCAGAATCAGGCTGTGAGCAAATCATAAATGAAGCTACTCACAGGTCTGGTAATTGCTTGGACCTCGTATACACTGACTCCCCTGGCGTTATAACTAGTAAGGTTGGTTCTCCAGTCGGGACTTCTGATCATGCCTTGATTTCATTATTAGTGAAGACTGAGCAGCCTGTCCCTGATATATCATATTCTTGTAAAATTTATATGAAATCCCAAGCAGACTGGAATGGGATTTTGCATGATCTTTTGTGCTTGAATTGGTCACAATTATATAATAGTGTAGATCCTGTTTGAATGAGAATCTAGTCAACATAATTGATAGGCGTATCCCTTCTCGTGTGCTAAGGTACCGAATGAAGGACAAACCGTGGTTCAATGATGATTGTAGACGTGCTTATTTGGAGAAGCAGGAGGCCTATCACCTTTGGAAGGGTAACAGATCAGATTTGACCTGGAACAACTATACTCAGCTTCGAGCTTTTGCTCAGAGAGTTTATGCCTCAACTGAAAAGGAGTACAATTTAATCATAAAAGAAACCCTCTCTGGTACAACTCAGGAACATAAATGGTGGTCTACCCTTAAATCTGCACTCTTTGGTGTAGATGCAACAGTTCCTCCTTTACTTAAACCAGATGGCTCAGTCACTCACTGTCCAAAGGAAAAGGCAACCCTTTTGGCTGATGTTTTTGACAGTAAACAGAGTAATGAAAAACTTGAACTTCCTCATTCCTGTTTTCCTGAGGCTAAACTAACTAGTTTAGCTTTTCGATCTCGTGAGATTAAAGCTCTGTTGTTGGACCTTGATGCTTATGGAGGTGTAGACCCTAATGGTATTTTTCCTTTGTTTTTTATAAAGACAGCAGATTTCTTAGCTCCAAAGTTATCTGTTATTTTACGCAAGTTAGCAAGAAGAGGAGCTTTTAGCACTTGTTGGAGAATTGGTAATGTTACTCCTCTATGTAAATGTGTTTGTGGTAGCTCAAGTCCCACTGATTACCGCCCAATTTCCATAACTCCCATATTATCTAAAGTTTTTGAACGTCTTCTGGCAAAACGTCTTAATAGGTTTGCTGAAGGTAATCATCTATTCCCTAGTTTGCAATTTGGTTTTCGGAAAGGCCTTGGAGCATGTGATGCCCTTCTTACAATCTCCAATGCAGTACAGAAATCCCTTGATTGTGGTCGGGAAGTTCGTATGATTGGCCTTGATTTTAGTGCTGCCTTTGATCGTGTTAATCATGAGGCCCTTGTTTTCAAACTGAAACAATTGGGAGTGGGTGGGTCGTTTCTTAGCATTATTATTGATTTTTTAAGTAGTAGATCTCAAAGAGTTGTTGTTGATGGGCACCATAGTGAGTATAGGAATGTGATATCCGGTGTTCCACAGGGTAGTGTTCTTGGCCCATTACTTTTCATACTATATACACATGACATGTGGTTTGGCCTAGAAAATAAGCTTGTTGCATATGCAGATGATCCTACTCTCTTTGCATCAATTCCATCCCCTGAATGTAGATCTTGGGTTGGTGAATCCCTTAATAGAGATTTAGCTAAAATTAGTGCATGGTGCAAATTATGGGGTATGAAGTTGAATCCTAACAAAACTCAAAGTATGATTGTAAGTAGGTCAAGGACGGTGGCTCCTCAACATCCGGATCTCAGTATTGATAATGTTTCTTTAAATTTGTATGACTCTTTCAAAATTTTAGGCGTGATTCTTGACAGCAAATTTACTTTTGAGAAACATATAAGGTCTGTGTCTTCTTCAATTGCACAAAAAATTGGCTTATTGAGAAAGTCTTTTAAGATATTCGGTGATCAATCTATTCTGAAGAAGTGTTTTAATTCTTTTATTCTACCTTGTTTTGAGTATTGTTCTCCGGTCTGGTCTTCAGCTTCTGATTCTCATCTTAATTTGTTGGACAGAAACTTACGGTCTATTAAATTTCTTATTCCTGATCTAGATATTAATCTCTGGCACCGTCGATCAATTAGTTCATTATGCATGTTGCATAAGATTTTTCATAACTCTGACCATCCTTTACATTCAGATCTCCCTGGACAATTCTATCCTGATCGTAATACTAGGCAGGCAGTTAATTCTAATAGCCAGGCCTTCTCCATCATTAGACTCAATACTACGCAGTACTCTAGAAGTTTTATTCCAGCTGTTACCAAGTTGTGGAATGATCTTCCTAATCGGGTTGTTGAATCAGTAGAACTTCAAAAGTTCAAAGTTAGAGCAAATGCTTTTTTGTTGACCAGACGGACATGAGTCTTTTTATAGTTTATATATGACATTTTTGTTGTTGACGTTGTTAATAGTTTATGTATGATATATCTCTTTTGACATTACTTTTTTTAGAATGATTTATTGTTAATTTGTTTTCTTCAGTTATTTATTTCCTTATTTCCTTTCCTCACTGGGCTATTTTTCCCTATTGGAGCCCCCTGGGCTTATAGCATCTT
The DNA here is from genome assembly GCF_036898095.1 of Palaemon carinicauda. NCBI lineage: Eukaryota > Metazoa > Arthropoda > Malacostraca > Decapoda > Palaemonidae > Palaemon > Palaemon carinicauda. The sequence continues at coordinate 85,210,625 of NC_090738.1, forward strand.
GCTTCTCCAATTAGGGTTGTAGCTTGGATAGTAATAATAATAATAATAATAATAGATCTTTCCTATTACATTCCTTAAATGATAATGAAAGATATCGTTGGCTTTCAGAGCACTATTTTAACTTTATTGAAGATACATCTATAGCTACTAGCTATCTGATATCACGCGGATTCTCTCCAATTTATGAAGCTAGTCTAGGACAATCCATCTATTTTATTAACCTGAAGATTTGCATTTTTCTAAACAAGCCCCTGTGAAGAAAGCCTTGAGTATTTATTGAACTTCCAGATTCAAATAAACATGTGATCCAAACATTTAATATAAGAAGAATAGGAAAATTACTCTGATATATACTAAATTGAAATCATTACATGTCGAAAAGATTTATGGAGGTAACATTATTGAAAGACTGAAAAATGATATTTTATATTTCAGTTTCTAATGCAAGATATATTTAGTACTATTATCACTCTCCTTGTTCAGTAAACGTCTCCCAACTATGTCATCGAATAAATTGAATAGAATTTTGTGATACATATGAAGCAGAGTAAACATTTATAGTGTAAATCACTGCTCATGGGCATAATATCTTGATGATTCATAGAACTTGAACTGGAAAACATTATGATTAAAGCATTAACAATATTTCCATAATAATTCAGCTGTTACAGATGACTGTCCCTTGACTCTGTTCTTTGAGTCTTTTTTTGATAGATATCGAAGTGTTATCAGGCATAAAATTAATATATGAATGTGAAATTAGTTTTTCCCATAATGTTTTATGTAAAGTGTTCTCCAAGATGATCATTGTATAG
>NC_090738.1:85216439-85221439 GCF_036898095.1 Palaemon carinicauda
TTTTTTTTATAGAATAAAAAGAGGAAAAGAATGACGGAGAGTTAAGGAAAAAAATACAGTGGATTAGGAATTATATTAACATGTGAATGTAATTTTTGTCTAAACCATCAATACTTTTTACCTTCACAAGTACCACCTAAAAGTGTCAAAAGGTTGATTACCATAAATTGCCAGGATTTTTCCATTCTTTCGACTTTCCTTTTTTTTTGGTAGAAAACTATTTTAGTAGATATCTACAATATAATGTGATTACTGAAAAATATTGCTTAAAAACTAGGTGTGCATGAATATAATTATCAATGGATATGATTAATTCAGTAGCGAATCTATCGCAATTCCTAAGACATTCATTAAACGACCCCTCCAAAAGGAAAAAAGAAAAAAAAGAATAACGAGATAAGTTAAGATTTATTTTAAACCTTAAAAGTTAAACATGAAAGTTGTCTCTCTATAATAATCATGACTGGGTTTCATGTTCTAATATGTGTGGTTTAAAAAAGAAAAAAAAAAGTTCCAGACAAGAATGTTGCATAAATTCTTCATTCTAAGTAAAAGAACTTTGAACACGGACATGAAGAGGAATGTTCACATGCATACAGATTTGCACTGAATATTTGTCATATTATTCTGGAACATTCAATATGAAAAATAGCATAAATGGTAATAAATTAAAGACGTTGAGATATTTCTAAACAATTTAAAGTACGTTTTCTCCTATTCTTCAGCCAAGAATAGACTGAATATTTCACCTAATTATGACTTATTCACTGTATTAGTACAGGTTAGTGATTTAATTACACAGAAGTATGCACCGAATATTTCCCCTGTTACTTTGAGACATTTCGGATGGGGAAAATGGTCATAAATATCAGACGATGATACATGTCCAGACCTTTTATTATATGTTACTTCCACTTTTTGTGGCAAGGATATATTTGAATAACTTAGCTCTTCAAAAATTATTTTGAATGTGATTCCGTTACCTGATTTACTTCCTCCAAAGGAATAATTTTAAATTCTAATTTATATATCAACAAATATAATTAATTGTACCTTATGGAACTATCTAAAGGAAGTATTTTTTTTCTTGAACATAACTCCCAATCAGAATGGTAACAAAAAAGATAAAAGTTTCAAAATTAAAATCTGCTATTAGATATATTGCACAAGTATCTATTTCAATGGAAAATATTTATTCCCTTGATTAAGAATAGTTTTGACATGTTAGAAATGGTGCAGCATGTGCACACTTTTTCTTAAGTAAACAGGTTTTTCTTAAATTCATCTTCAAAGAAAGACGCACCAGAAGGTGCCTTTCACTAGCTTAATCCTAACGTCAATGCAGCTAGCAAATAATACGAATAAAAGGAGTAATGTGACAGAGAGAGAGAGAGAGAGAGAGAGAGAGAGAGAGAGAGAGAGAGAGAGAGAGAGAGAGAGAGAGAGAGAGAGAGAGAGAGAGAGTATACAATAGAGCAACATCACTAAATTGAAGTAGGAGCATAACTATACAAGATTGCTAAATTCTACCTCACTTTACAGCTATGAGGAAACCGTTTTTTTTTTTTTTTTGTAATAAATGGACGACAAAGCCTTCAATTTTTTTTTCACGGTTACTGCCTAACTCCACTTCAAAAGTAAACTAAAACGAGACAGGAGAGAGAGAGAGAGAGAGAGAGAGAGAGAGAGAGAGAGAGAGAGAGAGAGAGAGAGAGAGAGAGAGAGAGAGAGAGAGAGATACTTGGCATAGACAGAAAATAGAAGTGAACAAAATAAAATACTACATGTTCCTCCCGCTCCACTTCATAGACCTGGAGAAATAGACTGACATACAGACAACCTGACAGACAGATACACACTCCTCACAGAATTGGAAATAAGTTTAATCAATCGGTCAAATTGCACTGTTATTTCAAAGACAAGTTTAGGATTTTCATTCAACTGGATTTATTTATCAACTACTATCAAACCTTTCAAAATGAAAGAATCTGCTTACGAAATTTTCACTCTGCGAAACGATATGCGAAGAATTTCACGACTTGCATCACGAAAAATGTTTCGGACAATGAAAGGCTGTACAGTGCGAGAGCCCGACCATGTTTCAAACTGATTTTAAAATTCCTGAGCTGCCACACTGTAAACTCGCTACTATTCTCCTGCTCTCAGATTGGTTATCTCCCTACTCGGATGCTAGTTACCACCATAAGATCCTGCTCTTTTATTGGTCAGCATCTACTGAACTCTATCCCATCATGCATCTTCGCATTGGTGTTCCTATGTCTTTTAGTTTCGGCAATGGTATCGTATCCATCTATTGACTTAGTGTTCTTGACTTTGCTTTTGCAATAATTGTACTGTATTGTGTGTGAAATTATGTTAGATCATTAGACATGGGTCCCAAGAAAGTCACTGATGTCAAGGAAAAGTGGAGGATAATGCTTTCCATGAAGAAGAAGATGGAAATAATCAAGAAATACGAGGCTGTTATGCGGTTAAGGGTGATGGCAAAGGATTATGGCCAAAATCCATCTACGATAGGAACGATCCTGAAGAAGATGGAAGCTATCATGGCCACCACACCTTCTAAGGGAGTAATTGTTTTCTCCAGCAAGAGGACACACGTCTACGATGAGATGGAGAGACTACTGCATGTGTGGATAAAGGACAAAGAAATGGCTGGAGTCACTATCACCAAGGCAATAATCTGCCAGGAAGCCAGCGCCCTTTTCGGGGATCTCGTGCATGCTCAGGCCGAAGCCGACAACGGAGAATGAACATCAAAGCAAGCACCCCCAGAGTTCAAGGCTTCTCATGGGTGGTTTGAAAAATTCAAGATGTTCAGGGATTCATTCAGTGGTGCGTCATGGGGAGGATGCAAGCTCGTACACGAAAGCAGCTGAAGCGTTTGTTAAGACCTTTGACGAGTTGACTGTCCGGGAAGGCTACAGTCCCCAGCAAGTCTTGAATTGCGCCAAAACTGGACTCTTTTGGTAAAAAATGCCCCGTCAAACATACTTTATGGCAGAAGAAAAGAGGCTAACCGGGTGTAAGTCTATGAAGGACAGGCTTACCCTTGCACTCTGTGCAAATGCTAGTCGGGATTTCAAGGTGAAGCCCCTGCTTGCGTATCACTCTGATACTTCTCGAGCCTTCAAGACCCACAAAGTCACCAAGGAAAATCTTCATGGGTTGTGGAGGACTAATGGAAAACCTGGGTACCAGTCCAATTGTTCATTGAGTGGACAAATATTTGTTTCGGCCCGATTGTGAAACAATATTTGGAAGAGAAGCGCCTCCCTATGAAATGCCTGCTGGTGCTGGACAATGCCCCTGCTCACCCTCCTACCATCGAGGAAGATATTGTAGCAGAATATTATTTCATCAAGGTTCCCTATCTTCCACCGAACACCACCCCTTACCTCCAGCCTATGGACCCACGAGTGATTTAAAATTTTAAGAAGCTTTATACAAAATATCTCTTCAAGAGAGGTTTCGAAATCCTTGAGAGCACAAACCTCACCCTTCGTTAATTTTAGAAGGATCACTTTGATATTGTCATATGCCTCAAAACCATCGATCAATCTTGGCAGGAGGTTTTGAGGCACACCTTGAACTCTGCTTGGAAGACGCTGTGGCCTGATGCCGTCTCCGCACGAGATTTCGAGGGCTTCCCTCAGACCAAGCTGAAGCAGATTCCGAAAATGTTCAAGATCCTGAAACTGTTGCTCAATCTCAAGTTGCTAAGATCGTCACACTCGGGAAGTACATGGGTATGGAGTTGATGAGGCCAACATTGATGGGCCTATCAAGGAGCACCAAGAGGAACTAATGACTGATGACCTGAGGAGTTGGAGGGCATGTAGGTGAATATCATTCAGGAAGAGTACAGTGGGGAGGGGGGGGGGGGGTGACCGACTGACAACGGCAGAAATTCAGGAGAGTATAGATGGCTACTTTAAAAAATTCTTACAGGAAATGCACTTGAGTACTGGAATGAAGTTTACCTTAGTCATTTCAGGAAAATTTTAAGAAGCAGGCAGAAACAAGCTTCTTTGGTTGATTATTTAAAAAAGAGGCCTTTGGCAGAACCAGACCAGTAGGCAGCTAAGAAACGAAAGAAAAGTGACAGTGATGAAAAAATAAGTAGTGTAGTTAAACCCCAAAAGTACAAAACGTGTAGTAAAAAATAATCCACAAAATTAGAAAAAAAGAAGAAGAGTTAATATTTCTTGCCATTTGTAAATGTTTCCTAAAATTAAGTCTTAATGTTATCTTCCATTTATACATCTCTTTTGTAAAGTTAAGTGTTTACGTTTTCTACCACTTGTTAACGTTTTCCGCCGTTTGTCATCCTCCTCTACCTGCTTACTTACTCCTCTACCACCCAACACTTCGCTCTTGGACATCACCATACTCTAAAGGTAAGGTTCCACATTTTTGTTTTACTGTATTTTTACTGTTTGCTCTAATTATGCACTTCGTTTACAGGTTACCGATGGTTAATTTATTGTTAAATGATCCAAGTACAGAACTTGTCATACATTTAGTGTTGTTTAGTGGTGTGTATCTTTTTTATAATAATTTAATGTGGTGTTTTCGTAGGGTCTGGAATGAATTAGGCTATTTAAATGTAAAAGGCAACTCACAAGACAAAAAAAAAAAAAAAAAAAAAAAAAGATCTTTACGAAAGCCATTACAGAATCAATCAATTTCATGTTGTGAGGCATTTCTGTATTTTTCTTTAATCATCATATACAACTATCGATTTTCAGTGTGAATCTTATAGATTTTCTTTATTTACCATTTATATCAAGTCACGATATATGATAAAGAATTTGTGTACTTATTAATCAATATTTTTTTCAGATATCTACACTTTTTTCAGTCATTATTTATCTATTTAAGAAGTGTTTATTCAGTCGTTTATCTAATTAATTACTTTTTTCTTTATCAATTTGTTCCTTTGTCTATGCAACTTAATTATTTTGTTATATAAAATA
>NC_090738.1:85226118-85233618 GCF_036898095.1 Palaemon carinicauda
CCTTATTGTCATTATCGTTTTTAAAACACTAAAAGCCTGACAACATTTATTCCAGGATCGTCACCTATTTTACCTATTTCACCTATTTTGCCTATCATTAGAGTGCATTAAATATTACAATAAAGAGAGAGAGAGAGAGAGAGAGAGAGAGAGAGAGAGAGAGAGAGAGAGAGAGAGAGAGAGAGAGAGAGAGAGATTTTATTAAAAGTTCCAATATGATATTTTAATTTATAAATATTGGAGTACTGATATCAGTTATGAAATTATTACTAATTTTGAAAAATACAGAAAATCTAGAATACCCAGGAAATAGAATATTGCAATATATAATTTTGAAGACTTATTTAGATATCAAGAGTAAATACGATACATGGACTACGTCTGTGCTGAAGAAAGATTGGTACTTGCTACAATAAATCACTATCATAAAACTATTATTGTCATATGATATATTTTACTTTGTTAAGAATATGCTAAAGAGTATAAGGTGTCCTATGATTACATAGTCACGCCATACCTCAAAGTTAAAAGTCTTTAAGATAACAGAAAGAACTATTTTTCAAACATAAAAATGCCGATCTTGGTTTTTATTTTTGTCTTAATCTCGGAAAAATAATTTATGTTTAAAACAAAGATTTCAGAATTGATATGTTAGGTTATTCTAATCTAGCTATCTAATTAGCTTTAAATTATTGTCTATATGTATTTAATTTATGGTCCTCTTTATATTTAGATTTTTTAATTACTATCAAAGCTTTCATCTTGAATGCTATCTTCGATCGAAGATGCATTTATCCTTCTTTTATGGGCATTTCTATAAAGTTGATTAATCATCTTGCATTTTTAATCATATTCACAGCAATGACCCAATAAAACCAAACTGCTATATACAGAAATGTTCATTGGTGGTTATTTCATGGGAATAACAAAACAAGTTCCACGTCCTTGTTCAGTTGAATAAAGAATGTCTGAACACGATGAATATCGGGACAATTACGCAATACACAAATTTCTCGACAATATCATTTGCAATATAAAGCCCCCCACTCTCTCTCATATATATATATATATATATATATATATATATATATATATATATATATATATATATATATATATATATATATATGTACATATATATATATATATATATATATATATATATATATATATATATATATATATATATATATATATATATATATATATACATATACATATCATCCTCTGCTCCTACGCCTATTGACGGAAAGGGCCTCGGTTAGATTTCGCCAGTCGTCTCTGTCTTGAGCTTTTAATTTATTACTCCTCCATTCATCATAAATATATATATATATATATATATATATATATATATATATATATATATATATATATATATATAACTGTCTGTGTTTGTATGTATATTCTGTATATGTATAAGTGACCATGTATGTATATATATATATATATATATATATATATATATATATATATATATATATATATATATATATATATATGCATATATATATATATATATATATATATATATACATATGCATATATATATATATATATATATATATATATATATATATATATATATATATTATATATATATATATATATGTATGTCTGTATGTGTGTTTGTGTATGTGTGTGTGTGTTTGTGAGTGCGTGTGCTTATTTGCCTGTATCTATGAATAAGTATGTAAATTTGTGTATGTAAGTATGGTCGTCTAAACATTCACATGAAGTTTTTATAGAGTTTTCACATTTTCTATGTGAATTTGACGAAGAAGCAGTCTGACATTTTATGATACAACTGCCATACTGACCACAACAGAAAGGAATGAATTGTGTTCAAAAGGACAATATACCAATAGTGAGGAGAGAAAGAGTGAAAATTTAAAACATTTAATATAGATGAGTTGGCCCTTCAACTCAAAACGTTAATCTAGTATATATCCTCTGATGGGCTCAAGCTGTAAATACACTCTTCGTTTTTTGAAACATTTGAATTACAGAGAGATTAATTTCCTTTTGTAACGTGCCTCATAGATTTGGAATAGGCTCTACTGGATAATATCATAAATATGACCGTTACAGCACAGTGTTTTTTTTTTTTTTTTTTTTTTTTTTTTTTTAGCAGGTAGATACAATCATTTTACCTAATTCCATTTGACAATAGGATTAATTGCATTACTGTGATAAGGGCTGTGTTGTTAAAGGTAGATGTCACTCTGTTTGCGCGCATACTCACACACACACATACACACACACACACATACACACATATATATATATATATATATATATATATATATATATATATATATATATATATATATATATATATATATATATATATATATATATAACACACATATATTATATATATATATATGATAAATTTTGCACATTTAGACGTGTTTATCATATTCCAATAAGTCAGATATTTTGATACATTAATGTCTGGAAGTCTTAACGACCTCGGGATCTGAGCCCCAGGCGAAATCACACAAAGGCAAGAGCTTCTGACCGGCGGGGAGTGGAACCCTGGTGCGGCAAACTTGTATAGACAGTGACTTACCACTTCGTGGCCAAGTGGTAAGTCACGGTCTATACAAGTTCGCCGCAAAAGCGTTCTACTCCCCACCGGTCAGAAGCTCTTGTCTTTGTGTGATTTCCCCTGGGGCTCAGATCCCGAGGTCTTTAAGACTTCGGGACATTAATGTATCAAAATTATAGGACTTATTTGAATATATATATATATATATATATATATATATATATATATATATATATATATATATATATATATATATATGTATATATATATATATATATATATATATATATATATATATATATATATATATATATATATATATATATATATATAATTATATATATTTATATATATATATATATATATATATATATATATATATATATATGTATATTCAAATAAGCCATATATATTTTTGATACATTAATGTCTGGATTCTCTTAACGACCTCGGGATCAGAGCCCCAGGCGAAATCACACAAAGAAAAGAGCTTGGCTCCGGCCGGGAATCGAACCCTGGTCGGCAAGCTTGTACAGACAGTGACTAACACACTTGGCCACGAAGAAAGATAAAAGTCAATGACAATTCTCCTGTACTTATACCTGTCGAATTCAGGTATTTTGTACTTAGAATTGAAATCAACCCATCTTCACCATCGTAGCTAATTGGTAGTTTGTTACTTGGCATTCAATTAATGATAAATTTTGCACATTTTTACGTGTTTTTCATATTCAAATAAGCCATATATATTTTTGATACATTAATGTCTGGATTCTCTTAACGACCTCGGGATCAGAGCCCCAGGCGAAATCACACAAAGACAAGAGCTTGGCTCCGGCCAGGAATCGAACCCTGGTCGGCAAGCTTGTACAGACAGTGACTAACCCACTTGGCCACGAAGAAAGATAAAAGTCAATGACAATTCTTCTGTACTTATACCTGTCGAATTCATGTATTTTGTACTTAGAATTGAAATCAACCCATCTTCACCATCGTAGCTAATTGGTAGTTTGTTACTTGGCATTCAATTAATGATAAATTTTGCACATTTTTACGTGTTTTTCATATTCAAATAAGCCATATATATTTTTGATACATTAATGTCTGGATTCTCTTAACGACCTCTGGATCAGAGCCCCAGGCGAAATCACACAAAGACAAGAGCTTGGCTCCGGCCGGGAAACGAACCCTGGTCGGCAAGCTTGTACAGACAGTGACTAACCCACTTGGCCACGAAGAAAGATAAAAGTCAATGACAATTCTTCTGTACTTATACCTGTCGAATTCAGGTATTTTGTACTTAGAATTGAAATCAACCCATCTTCACCATCGTAGCTAATTGGTAGTTTGTTACTTGGCATTCAATTAATGATAAATTTTGCACATTTTTAGGTGTTTTTCATATTCAAATAAGCCATATATATTTTTGATACATTAATGTCTGGATTCTCTTAACGACCTCGGGATCAGAGCCCCAGGCGAAATCACACAAAGACAAGAGCTTGGCTCCGGCCGGGAATCGAACCCTGGTCGGCAAGCTTGTACAGAGAGTGACCAACCCATTCGGCCACGAAGAAAGATAAAAGTCAATGACAATTCTTCTGTACTTATACCTGTCGAATTCAGGTATTTTGTACTTAGAATTGAAATCAACCCATCTTCACCATCGTAGCTAATTGGTAGTTTGTTACTTGGCATTCAATTAATGATAAATTTTGCACATTTTTACGTGTTTTTCATATTCAAATAAGCCATATATATTTATGATACAATAATGTCTGGATTCTCTTAACGACCTCTGGATCAGAGCCCCAGGCAAAATCACACAAAGACAAGAGCTTGGCTCCGGCCGGGAATCGAACCCTGGTCGGCAAGCTTATACAGACAGTGACTAACCCACTTGGCCACGAAGAAAGATAAAAGTCAATGACAATTCTTCTGTACTTATACCTGTCGAATTCAGGTATTTTGTACTTAGAATTGAAATCAACCCATCTTCACCATTGTAGCTAATTGGTAGTTTGTTACTTGGCATTCAATTAATAATAAATTTTGCACATTTTTACGTGTTTTTCATATTCAAATAAGCCATATATATTTTTGATACATTAATGTCTGGATTCTCTTAACGACCTCTGGATCAGAGCCCCAGGCGAAATCACACAAAGACAAGAGCTTGGCTCCGGCCAGGAATCGAACCCTGGTCGGCAAGCTTGTACAGACAGTGACTAACCCACTTGGCCACGAAGAAAGATAAAAGTCAATGACAATTCTTCTGTACTTATACCTGTCGAATTCAGGTATTTTGTACTTAGAATTGAAATCAACCCATCTTCACCATCGTAGCTAATTGGTAGTTTGTTACTTGGCATTCAATTAATGATAAATTTTGCACATTTTTACGTGTTTTTCATATTCAAATAAGCCATATATATTTTTGATACATTAATGTCTGGATTCTCTTAACGACCTCGGGATCAGAGCCCCAGGCGAAATCACACAAAGACAAGAGCTTGGCTCCGGCCGGGAATCGAACCCTGGTCGGCAAGCTTGTACAGACAGTGACTAACCTACTTGGCCACGAAGAAAGATAAAAGTCAATGACAATTCTTCTGTACTTATACCTGTCGAATTCAGGTATTTTGTACGTAGAATTGAAATCAACCCATCTTCACCATCGTAGCTAATTGGTAGTTTGTTACTTGGCATTCAATTAATGATAAATTTTGCACATTTTTAGGTGTTTTTCATATTCAAATAAGCCATATATATTTTTGATACATTAATGTCTGGATTCTCTTAACGACCTCGGGATCAGAGCCCCAGGCGAAATCACACAAAGACAAGAGCTTGGCTCCGGCCGGGAATCGAACCCTGGTCGGCAAGCTTGTACAGACAGTGACTAACCCACTTGGCCACGAAGAAAGATAAAAGTCAATGACAATTCTTCTGTACTTATACCTATCGAATTCAGGTAGTTTGTACTTAGAATTGAAATCAACCCATCTTCACCATCCTAGCTAAATGGTAGTTTGTTACTTGGCATTCAATTAATGATAAATTTTGCACATTTTTACGTGTTTTTCATATTCAAATAAGCCATATATATTTTTGATACATTAATGTCTGGATTCTCTTAACGACCTCGGGATCAGAGCCCCAGGCGAAATCACACAAAGATAAGAGCTTGGCTCCGGCCGGGAATCGAACCCTGGTCGGCAAGCTTGTACAGACAGTGACTAACCCACTTGGCCACGAAGAAAGATAAAAGTCAATGACAATTCTTCTGTACTTATACCTGTCGAATTCAGGTATTTTGTACTTAAAATTGAAATCAACCCATCTTCACCATCGTAGCTAATTGGTAGTTTGTTACTTGGCATTCAATTAATGATAAATTTTGCACATTTTTACGTGTTTTTCATATTCATGTAAGCCATATATATTTTTGATACATTAATGTCTGGATTCTCTTAACGACCTCGGGATCAGAGCCCCAGGCGAAATCACACAAAGACAAGAGCTTGGCTCCGGCCGGGAATCGAACCCTGGTCGGCAAGCTTGTACAGACAGTGACTAACCCACTTGGCCACGAAGAAAGATAAAAGTCAATGACAATTCTTCTGTACTTATACCTGTCGAATTCAGGTATTTTGTACAGAAGAATTGTCATTGACTTTTATCTTTCTTCGTGGCCAAGTGGGTTAGTCACTGTCTGTACAGGGTTCGATTCCCGGCCGGAGCCAAGCTCTTGTCTTTGTGTGATTTCGCCTGGGGCTCTGATCCCGAGGTCGTTAAGAGAATCCAGACATTAATGTATCAAAAATATATATGGCTTATATGAATATGAAAAACACGTAAAAATGTGCAAAATTTATCATTAATTGAATGCCAAGTAACAAACTACCAATTAGCTACGATGGTGAAGATGGGTTGATTTCAATTCTAAGTACAAAATACCTGAATTAGACAGGTATAAGTACAGAAGAATTGTCATTGACTTTTATCTTTCTTCGTGGCCAAGTGGGTTAGTCACTGTCTGTACAAGCTTGCCGACCAGGGTTTGATTCCCGGCCGGAGCCAAGCTCTTGTCTTTGTGTGATTTCGCCTGGGGCTCTGATCCAGAGGTCGTTAAGAGAATCCAGACATTAATGTATCAAAAATATATATGGCTTATTTGAATATGAAAAACACGTAAAAATGTGCAAAATTTATCATTAATTGAATGCCAAGTAGCAAACTACCAATTAGCTACGATGGTGAAGATGGGTTGATTTCAATTCTAGGTACAAAATACCTGAATTCGACAGGTATAAGTACAGAAGAATTGTCATTGACTTTTATCTTTCTTCGTGGCCAAGTGGGTTAGTCACTGTCTGTACAAGCTTGCCGACCAGGGTTCGATTCCCAGCCGGAGCCAAGCTCTTGTCTTTGTGTGATTTCGCCTGGGGCTCTGATCCCGAGGTCGTTAAGAGAATCCAGACATTAATGTATCAAAAATATATATGGCTTATTTGAATATGAAAAACACGTAAAAATGTGCAAAATTTATCATTAATTGAATGCCAGGTAACAAACTACCAATTAGCTGCGATGGTGAAGATGGGTTGATTTCTATTCTAAGTACAAAATACCTGAATTCGACAGGTATAAGTACAGAAGAATTGTCATTGACTTTTATCTTTCTTCGTGGCCAAGTGGGTTAGTCACTGTCTGTACAAGCTTGCCGACCAGGGTTCGATTCCCGGCCGGAGCCAAGCTCTTGTCTTTGTGTGATTTCGCCTGGGGCTCTGATCCCGAGGTCGTTAAGAGAATCCAGACATTAATGTATCAAAAATATATATGGCTTATTTGAATATGAAAAACACGTAAAAATGTGCAAAATTTATCATTAATTGAATGCCAAGTAACAAACTACCATTTAGCTACGATGGTGAAGATGGGTT
>NC_090738.1:85241118-85246118 GCF_036898095.1 Palaemon carinicauda
GATAAGAAGGTTTTAGATGATCATTGGAAACCCAGTCTTCTTTGCCACGAATGTTTAGTAGGAATGCTTTCGGACTGCGTCGGATGACAAGAAAAGGGCCCGTGTAAGGGGGCGTTAGCGTTGACTTGCTAGTGTCGTTGCGCAGGTAGATGTGCGTTGCAGAGTGCAAGTCTGTCGGTATGTGATGCTTTGCTGGGGGCTTGTAAGTCTGGCGGCATGGAGTAAATTTTCCCACGACGTGACTTATGCGCTGGAGATCGTCGGAGGAAGTTGTAAAAGGAAAAAACACCATTTCAGCTGCCGAGACGTCGAGGGCATATTTAGGAGTGGTCCTTAGTCCCAGGAGGACCCAGGGAAGCTGAGTAAACCAGTTGGAATCCTTGCAGCGGGAAATCAAAGCTGCTTTGAGGGTACGATGAAAACGTTCAACCATTCCATTGGCAGCGGTGTTGTAGGCAGTTGTCTGATATAGGGTAATGTCCAGGAGATTTGCTAATGATGTCCACAATTGAGAGGTGGAAGTGGTACCCCTTTCTGAAGTAATATGCTCAGGTATACTAAATCTTGCAATCCATCTTGAGAGTAAGGCAGATGTACATGAGGCGGACGTTGCAGTATCCATGGGAATGGCTTCAGGCCAACGAGTGGAGCGGTTGATGACGGTAAACAGGTAACATGTCCTTGTGATGTGGGTAGGGGGCCTACAACGTCAACGTAAATGTGTGCGAAATGACGTTGAGGTTGAGGAAAGGTGCCCACTCCTGAATCCGTGTATCGATGCACTTTGGAAGTTTGGCAAGACGTACAGGCGTGGACCCAATCCTTAACCTCCTTAGAAATTCCGTGCCAAATGAACTTCGTCTTCAGCAGCTGTGCAGTAGAACGGCACGAGGGATGTGAAAGGCCGTGAATGAAATCAAACACCTGCCGGCGCATCGGAGCAGGAATCCAAGGTCGCTGTCTACCAGTACTGACGTCACAGAGGAGGGTGGTGTTGGAGTCTTCGAGGGGGAAGTCTTCCCAACGGAGGGACGTGCAGGATGTCCTACATGCTTGATACTCTGGATCCTGTCATTGGGCTTCAGCCAAGGCATTGTAATCCAATCCCAGTTAAACAGTAGCCAACGTGTTTCTTGACAGGGCATCGGCAACGGGATTCATTTTCCCAGGGTCGTATTGAAGGGTGCAATTGTATTCAGCCACGGCGGAGAGATGTCGGCGTTGACGGGTGGACCAGGCGTCAGACTGTCGAGTGAAGGCATGCACCAGAGGCATGTGGTCTGTGCGAATGACTAAGGGCGTACTTTCTAAGAAATAGTGAAAGTGACAGACAGCCAAGTGCACCGCCAGCAATTCGCGATCGAAGGTTGAATAACCCAATTCTGCCTTGGACAGTTTTCGGCTGAAAAAGGCCAATGGGCGGGGCAAGCCATTGACCACCTGCTCGAGTACTACACCAATAGCGACGTCGCTGGCATCGGTGGAGAGAAGGAGAGGGGCATATGGGATAGGAAAAGTGAGAGCCACAGTGGTTGATAGGGCCTTCTTAGCATTGCAGAAGGCTGCTTCTTGAAGGGGACCCCACTTCAGGTCCTTTGGCTTGCCCTTGAGGGAGGTGTAGAAGGGAGCAAGAGTGGCGGCAATGGCTGGCAGAAAACGGCGATAATAGTTGATCATGCTCAAGAATTCCTGCAGAGCTTTGACGGTCGAGGACACGGGGAAGTCCTGAATGGCTGCTACCTTTTCAGAGAGGGGATGGACTCCTTCAGGAGTGATGCGGGGCCCTAAGAACGACACTTCGTTGGCGCCAAAGGTACACTTGTCGTACTGGACTACAAGGCCGTTTTGTTGCAGGCGGTCGAGCACGATGCGCAGGTGGCGGAAGTGTTCCGCTTTTGAGGAGGTGAACACAAGTATGTCGTCCACATAAGATACACAGAAGGGGAGGTCCCCTAAGATGCCATCCATGAAATGTTGAAACATGGCCCCAGCATTAGGAAGGCCAAAACAGGAGTAATTGAAGGTGTATGTACCAAAGGGAGTGGTGATGGCGGTCTTGGGGATGTCTTCTGGGTTCATAGGCACCTGATAATACCCCTTCAGGAGGTCGAGCCTCGAGAAAACCTTTCGCTTCGTGCAGGTAGGAGGTCACTTCGGCGATGTTTGGGAGGGGGTGTGATCCGGTTCTGTTTGCATGTTCAGGCGCTTGTAATCCCCTTACGAACGGAGGGAGCCTTCTTTCTTCAGAACAATATGTAAGGATGACAACTATGGGCTGGAGGCCTTTTGGCAAAGGCCCATTTTCTCCATTTCGGCGAACGTCTCAATTTTGTGAAGACTATGGGTCCCATCGTCTTGATATGGTGATAAATACCGTGCTTGGCAAGAGTGATGGGCGTTTGTCGAAGTTCTGGACGGAAAACGTCCGGGTACGACATGAGGAGGTGGGCGTAGGCATCTGTGGGTGCACTGATGTGGAGAGCAAGGTTGAAGGGGGCGGGTTGAAGAGGTGTCAACTACTACGAGTCTGCATTGACCAATTGTCGGTGGGCGACATCGATCAGAAGGTGGATATGAGAGAGGAAATCCGCACTGAGGATTGACAATATGACGTTAGCAACGAAAAACTTCCAATTAAATTTACCGTTTCTAAACGATAATGTGAGGTTCTCGTAACCATAGGTGGGTATCGCAGATCCGTTGGCAGCTACCAAGTGGACGTCGGCAGACGTAGACAGACTACGTCGTGTCCTGAAGAGTTCCTTTGGCAAAAGAGAACGACCAGCACCCGTGTCTACCAAATATCGCATGCCCGTTCCTGCATCATGTAAAAAGAAAAGATTAGAAACACGGAGGGCCACTGCCACGAGCGATGGCCTACTTACACGTTTTTTGGCCACTGACAATCCTTGGCACATTTCTTCGTGGTTGCCCCGAATCTACAGTGGTAGTAACAAAACTGTGGCGGATGGGAGGTAGTAAGAGGCTGTAGAAGTCGTTGGTTGGGGCAGGAGCGAGTGGTGGGTGGTGGGTGGCTTTATCGCCGCTTCTGCACGTCACGGGGTAGGCGTGTATGTCCTACGGCATTCACAGCAGCTTCGGTTGACGGTGAATAGGCGTCCTCTTCGTCAGGAGTGGCTGTCCATAAGGGCGTCGGCTTTGGTCATCAAGTCCTTTATGGGTAAATTATCGATATCGGGTATGACAGCGTGTACAGGTTCGGGTAAACGGCGTATCCAAAGGGCACGAAGTATGTTCACCTCACGAGGAGAGCCATCTGCGGCAGGTTGCAGGTGAGCGATACTGGTCATTTCCCTGAGGGTTAGCGAAGCCCTTCGGTCCCCCAAAGGTTGTTGAGAGAGCTGAAAAAGCTTTGCCATACAGGCGGCTGGTGACAGCAAGTTCTGCGGCAAAAGGTATGTTTTGAGGGCTTTATACGCTATTGGGGTGACTCCTTGTTCACAAAGCCAGTCGGATATTTCCGTGAAGGTGTCCTCGGGTATCACCATGAGAACATAATCTGCTTTGGTGGTTGAGCGAGTCACGCCCTTGATGCAAAACTGAAGTTCTGCACGCTGAATCCAAGCAAACGCCTCTCCGCTGGCAAATGACGAAAGTTTCAATGGGGCAGCCGCGGCGCCAACTTCCGTAGAGTCCGCCATAGTACCAACGACGGAGGGGCGAGGGGGGGTGGAAGGCGGGAGGAGCGAGTCGACTTCCGGGGTCACCAATGTGACGAGCTGAGAGACGGTTGTGATTCAAAAACAGGATGAGAGCAACAGAGTAACTTTATCACAGAATACTCTCCTTTATATACAAAAACTCAATGCAACAGGAAATTTCTTCTTCAAACAGACACGCATCGGTTAACAATTAACGGTGAGAAAAACATACATGTTATTTCAGGTTCTTTTTTGCGAGGGGAGAATGAAGATA
This sequence comes from Palaemon carinicauda, assembly GCF_036898095.1. Taxonomy (NCBI): domain Eukaryota; kingdom Metazoa; phylum Arthropoda; class Malacostraca; order Decapoda; family Palaemonidae; genus Palaemon; species Palaemon carinicauda. The sequence goes on from NC_090738.1 coordinate 85,245,055, forward strand.
CAAGCATAATAAATACACAAAATTAAATGTCGTTACTATGTACGATCGTGTGACACACGGTTGGTACAATATCCTGTCACTAGCTTCCTTGCTGCTCATCCTAACTTCAGTCTTATCTATAATCACCCCTCTCCAAAGATTCCTGATATTCTACAAATCTTCTCACTAAGTCTTGAACGTTATCACATAGAGACTGTTAAAGACATATATTTCTGAAAAAAAAAACACACATTGAGATTAGAGATTTTTTTTCTTTGCATCGAAATCTTATTCATAAACACTAATTGAATCAACATAATTGCTTAGCGCTTTTTATGAGTTGTAGTATGTGTGTGTGTGTATGTGTGTGTGTGTGTAGGAGAGAGAGAGAGAGAGAGAGAGAGAGAGAGAGAGAGAGAGAGAGAGAGAGAGAAGTTTTCTGATGGACTATAATTCACATAATCAATTTACATATTCCAGACTATGAATTATTTTTTACCTTTCCTAATCTATATATTACTAAATACAGCAGCAAATTGAAGTCAATCGTGTAATATGAGTAATATAGATAAATATCCCATGACGTAATTATGTGATTAGGGATTCATGCAATCAAGAGATTGCTCATAAATATTCTAAAGCAATTCATATCCATTAGCATTATGAATCTTCTCTTCGCTCTTCATTCTGTAATCACATTCGTTCAATTTACATTTATCAAAATGGATTCCCTTAATAATTTACATTCGAATGACCAGTGGCTAATTAGAGTTTTTTCTATTCGAGTAACGTGTACTTAGCTTTAGATGGATATACTCGTTTATCTATAATGCTATATATAAATATATATATATATATATATATATATATATATATATATATATATATATATATATATATATATATATGTGTGTGTGTGTGTGTGTGTGTGTGTGTGTGTGTATGTATGTATGCATATATATGTAAAGAAAAATAAATTACATTAAGAGCAGTAACAACCTTAAAATAAATATTTCCTATATAAACTATAAACACTTTAACAAAACAAGAGGAAGAGAAATTAGATAGAATAGTGTGCCCGTGTG
>NC_090738.1:85251118-85273618 GCF_036898095.1 Palaemon carinicauda
GCATTACTATGCTTCGACTGATCAGTAAGAATATCTTTTTGATCATCTGTCTGTGACAGCTCGGTCACTACAACTGTGGATTGTTGTTGAACCGCTCGAAATGGATTTCCAGACCTCTCCATTTTCCTTTTAGGTTCGGGACCCACAACCTTAGAAGATTCTCTTTTTAAAAGGATGCCCCACTTTTGGAGAAGTCCTACTTTCTCTGTGGAGGCGTTCTTAATCACTTTCTTGACTACCTCGTCTGGAAACAGGTCTTTACCCCAGATGTTGGAAGATATTAGATTTCTTGTATCGTATTTCGCCGTTGCGTTAGCTAACACAAACTCCCTACATGTTTTTCTAGCCTTTATAAAGGCATAAAGGTCTTTTCCCAAAGTAGCCATATGTATTTTGGATAAGACCTTGAGCATGTCTGGGGTATCTTGATGAGCCAAACAGAACTCAATGTAGTTCTGTAGAGATAAGGAGGCTGCAAGTCTCTCCTTTGTTTCTTGTTCATCCTGTAAGAGAAACTCAGATAATTTTGGAACATTTTCCTTAAATTGTCGACTGGCGACATCCGCCTCAAGTCTTCCTTCTGAAAAGGTGAAATGGGCCTCCTTCCAGTTCTTCTCCTGTCTGGGAAATGCTAGTGACAGAGGCTCGCACTCCTTTAGTGTAGGACACGGTTTACCTGTCTCTACTGCCTCAGTGACATATTTGAAAGCCTTCTCCGTAAAGGGGAATGAAATTGAAACAGGAGCAAGAAAGGAAGAGTGCTTGTTAACTGGTAGAGATACCTTCGACACCGAATAACCCGCCTTTCCTATGCTGCTTGATAGGATAGCCCCTGCTTTATCATTGTCGAGAATCATAACCTCCTTTGATTCCGTTCCTTTTCCTGATGTTGGTTCATCATTCACTCTAATGAAACAGTTCGGGAAAGCGTCAAAGCTTGGCCAGAACTGGATTTTGTCCAAAGGAACAGCACCCATCTTCTCCGAGATGTAGAGTTTGCCGTTTAAGATCGGCATTAGCTCACTGGACTGGTGAAAGGAAAGACATATATTTGTATATATCCCACCCAACTTATTTGCTGTGACCCCCCTTACAAAATTAAAACATATAGTTTCCTAATCATGGAGACTCGAGGATAAGGGATCTGCCCTTTAAGGGTTAGGAGTGTAACCTCCAGTCCTTAAAATTTTAATATTGCAGGGTATTCTGAAGATTGATTTCTAATCAGAATATTGAAGAATTAAATTCTTTCAATATGAGATTGGGTTCCACAAATATTTGGGTAGGATTTTCAAATATATTAGAAAACACTACTAGTATAAAGTATACAGAAGCTTTCTATTTGCAGTACATCCTATACTGCAAAAATACTAACTACCTGTATAAACATATACTGTAGTTCAGCCAGCAGGTCTTAGGCATAGCTAGCTAATGCTAGCACATCTAGCCTGCTAGCTAAAAGAAAGAGAGATAGCATGGAGAACAGGCTACCTAATTGTTATGTATTATTGTAACAATGTACTATATTATTTCAAGTGTTTCAGGTATTGCACAACATTGCATCATATTGTATGAATAAGACATGTTATGCTTTGATCATAAGAGTAATGATTTGTTTTGGTATTAGGATTCAAACATTTGTTGATTACCTCAGATAAGATGTGATTCTTTATGATTTATGCTGGAGTAGGATTTAAGTCTTTTCAGAGCGATGCTCTTTTGTTTAGCAATGTTTTGGTTTGTGAGATTTGTGTAAGACGCTCCATATACACTTGAGAGTCAGCTGTCACAAAGAGAAGTTCATAATGTAGTCTTTTATACATTAAAGACGTATTTTATTAATACCAACGTATTATTATCCATCAAGCATACAGCGACGAAGATGAGATCAGCTGAGAAATAATTACTAATGATGATACATCTCTGTTCCAGGTAATTATTATGGTTAATAGAACTTCCTACCTAAGCACCCATATCTTATATTTGGCGACGAGGATGGGATCAGCTGAGAAATAATTACTAATGATGATACATCTCTGTTCCAGGTAATTATTATGGTTAATAGAACTTCCTACCTAAGCACCCATATCTTATATTTGGCGACCGAAGTTTGAGGACGACGAGCAAGCAGGGAGAAGCATTGGATCCTTTGTACAAAGACGGCCAGCACAAGAGAAGTTCCGTTCTTACATTGGAAATCAAGAGTAAAATCGCCCAATGAAGATTTTACCAGCAGCAGAATAGGAATTTCATCAAATACACAAAAGGGTGAAATTTTAAGTTGGGTAGGTAGGAAGTATACTTGTGACTGCAACTTAACCTACCACAAGGTAAGCAAACAAAATGCCTTTTAACATCGAAGCACCTCAAGCTTTTAGCGTCACTGCTGAGCCTAATTCTGTTGCAACACGATGGCAACAGTGGTGTGAGGAATTTAAGATTTATTTAGAAGCATTAGGGAACATGAAGGATGCACAAAAGAAGGCATTATTACTTCATACAGCAGGTAGGGAAGTTCGGGAAGTGTTTAAGACTTTGCAGCCTACAGATGACACAAGTGAAGCTGCAATTAAGGCTCTTACCACATATTTTGCTCCTCAAGTCAATAAATTTTTTGAAAGATACCAGTTTTCAGCGCAAGCTTATCAGAAAGAAAATGAAAGTTTAGATGCATTTGTGACTAGACTAAAGAATTTAGCTGTTTCATGTGAATTTCTAGAGTTAGAGAATGTTATCATAGATCAAGTAATTGCACATTGCACATCAGAAGAGCTAAGAAAGAAATTATTGCAAGATAAAGATTTAACATTAGAAAAGGTATTGGTAACAGGCAGAGCTTTAGAAACATCAAATAGGCAAAGTCACATAATAGGTAGTTCTACAAGCAATAGAATGGAAAATTCTAAAATTAATACAATAGGTTCTAAGTGGAAAACCAATGAGAATCAGAGAAGGAATATGACAAAGCCTAGTCATAGAAAAGTGCCTAACACTAATGTTCATAAATATCAGAATCAGGGTTATACACAGAAACAACAGGAAAAACCCAAGTGTTTTAGGTGTGGTAAAACTGATCATCTTGCATACGAAGCAAGGAAATGCCCTGCTACTGGACAGACATGCCAGAATTGCAGAAAGCTAGGTCATTTTGCAACTGCTTGTAGATTTCCTAAACAGTACGCAAAGAAAATTAATGCTACAGTTGATACTATGGGTCAAGAGAATAATGAGGAAAATGTTCATGATAATCAGGTTAGTTCAGAAACTGATTTTGCGTTTCACATAAATTCAGTCAATAAAGGTGCAAAGAAACATATCATGGTAGAAGTAATCATAAATGGTAAACCAATTTTGATGCAAGTTGACACAGCAGCCGATGTATCAATTATGTCTGAGAAAATGGCTAAAGGCATTCCTAATTTGTTATTAGAAGGTACAAATAGAGTTTTGAAAGGTTATAATGGTTTTGATATTCAGGTAATAGGGGTTTCGAACGTAGAAGTACAGTACAAAGAACAGAAATTAGAGAGAATGCCATTAACAGTAGTAAAAGGTAATGGACAAACTTTGCTAGGTTTAGATTGGCTACAGTATTTGAAGTTAGATTGGCCTAGTATTTTGAAGGTTGCAGGTAGACAAGATGAAAACAAAAATGAAATGTCTATGAATGATATCCTATCAGAGTTTCAAGACGTATTTGAAGATAAAATAGGTACAGTAAAGAACGCAAAGGCAATTTTAGTTTTGAAACCTGACAGTTCTCCTAGATTTTTTGCTCCGAGACCAGTACCATATGCATTGAAAAGTGCAGTTGAAACAGAAATCAAGAGATTAGAAAGTGAAGGTTCTTGGGAAAAGGTCACATATTCAGATTGGGCTACACCATTAGTTCCTATTGTGAAGGAAAGTGGACAGGTTAGGTTGTGTGGAGATTACAAAGTAACGTTAAATCCACAACTGCAAGTAGCTCAACATCCCTTACCAAATCCGAAAGACATGTTTGCAACTATGTCAGGATGCAGTGTTTTTTCTAAACTAGATTTAAGACAAGCATTTCAACAGCTTCCCATGGATGAAACTTCACAAGAATTATGTACAGTAAATACATCCTTAGGTTTGTTTAGGCCAAAGAGATTACCTTATGGAGTTGCAAGTAGTCCAGCTATATGGCAACAAACTATGGATAAGATTTTTTCAGGAATGCAAGGAGTATTCATTTTTATAGATGATATTTTAATTGCGGGTAAAGACACAAGAGAACATAGAGAGAGATTGCGAACAGTTCTGAAGAAGTTGAAGGAACATAATATTAGAGTAAATAAGAACAAATGTATTTTAGAAGTTGATTCAGTGGAATACTTAGGTTTTGTAATAAATGGCAAGGGTATTCACAAAACTAAAGAGAAGATTAAAGCTGTACAATCAACAAAAGTGCCAGAAAATGTTAAGGAATTACAATCATTTCTAGGTTTAGTAACATTTTATGGGAATTTCATTCAGAATTTGTCTACAATTGCACATCCATTGTATAATCTGTTGAATAAGGGTGTAGAATGGAAGTGGACAAAAGAGTGTCAGGAATCTTTTGAAAGAATCAAGCAGGAAATAACATCACCTACATTCTTAGTACATTATCGAATGGATTTACCAGTTAAATTAGTTTGTGATGCATCAAACATAGGTTTAGGTGCAGTATTATCTCATGTAATGCCAGATGGAACAGAAAAACCAATTGCATTCACTTCTAGAGTATTGAACAAGGCAGAAAGGAATTACTCTCAAATAGAAAAGGAAGGTTTAGCATTAGTTTATGGGGTTAAAAAATTCCATATGTATCTTTATGGTAGGAAAAAGTTCACACTTGTTACAGATCATAAACCTTTATTAGCAATATTGGGTCCAAAAGCAAGTTTACCTACGTTGGTAGCTGCAAGACTACAACGTTGGGCAGTTACGTTAGCAGCGTACCACTATGATATAGAATACCGTCCAACATCAAATATGGGTAATGCAGATGCTTTATCCAGATTACCCGTAGACAAAGCTCCAGAAGAGTATGATGACAGTGTTCTGTTAATTTCAGTTTATAATGTACCAATAACTGCAAAAGATGTAGCACACAGTACCAAGCAAGACCCAGTACTTAGTAAGGTTTTGGAGAGTTTAATGACAGGTAGGGACTTATGTGGAAAAGAGGAAAATTGTAAACCGTATAAGGATATATGGTATGAACTGAGTGTGACACAAGGAATAGTGATGAGAGGTTCCAGGGTAGTTATTCCTAATTCACTGAGAAATAAGGTTTTGTCTGAAATACATGCTGATCACCAAGGTATTGTAAGATCAAAGTCAATTGCGAGAACTTTTGTATGGTGGCCAGGTGTAGATAAAGATGTGGAATGTTATATAAAGAATTGTATGAATTGTGTTATGCAACAAAACAATCCTCAATTTGCTAGAATGCACCCGTGGGAGTTGCCCAGGTATCCATGGCAAAGAGTGCATATAGATTTTGCAGGTCCTTTTTTGAATTATTTGTTTTTGATAGTAGTAGATGCTTACAGTAAGTGGCCAGAAATTATCCCAATGAAGACGACAACGTCTTACGCCACAATAAAAGAGTTAATGCAAATTTTTTCAACGCATGGTATTCCAGAAAGAATTGTTACAGATAATGGTCCACAATTTACCTCACAAGAGTTTAAAGAATTTTGTAATGTCAATGGTATAAAGCATACATTTTCAGCTACATATCATCCATCTACTAATGGAGAGGCTGAAAGATTTGTCCAAACATTTAAGCACAATATGAAGTGTAGAAGAGCAAATTCAAGTAATATGTTTTTGCATGTGTCAAAATTTTTATTGTCTTATAGAACAACGCCGCACAGCACAACAGGCGTGGAACCCTCAAATTTGTTAATGGGAAGGAGGATAAGGTGTAAGTTAGATTTGTTGTATCCAAGTTTGCAAAGTGATTTAGAAGAAAAAGGGTATAAACAAATAGCAAAGCTTCCTAATGTAAGACATTTTTTACCTTTGTCTGATGTCATGGTAAGATCGTACAACACTCCAGAGAAGTGGGTACCAGGAGAGATTGTAAGAGAGATAGGAAATTTACATTATGATGTTCGTGTTGGTGATAATGTTGTAAAACGTCATGTTGATCAATTACAGCCGTTAAACAGAAAGACAGTAGAGCATGTGAATGTTAGAGATGAGAAACTTAAAGAAGTTGTTAGATCAAATGAGTCAAGTATTAACCAAGATGGTCCAACATCCAATGTAGATTCAGAACCAATTCATGTACCAGTACAAGATGAGGTTAAAGTGCTTCCTAATAGGATTAACAGAGGAAAGCCCCCTGAGAGATTAGATTTATGAATATTTTTACAATGTCAAGTTAAGGGGGAGGAGACTGTTATGTATTATTGTAACAATGTACTATATTATTTCAAGTGTTTCAGGTATTGCACAACATTGCATCATATTGTATGAATAAGACATGTTATGCTTTGATCATAAGAGTAATGATTTGTTTTGGTATTAGGATTCAAACATTTGTTGATTACCTCAGATAAGATGTGATTCTTTATGATTTATGCTGGAGTAGGATTTAAGTCTTTTCAGAGCGATGCTCTTTTGTTTAGCAATGTTTTGGTTTGTGAGATTTGTGTAAGACGCTCCATATACACTTGAGAGTCAGCTGTCACAAAGAGAAGTTCATAATGTAGTCTTTTATACATTAAAGACGTATTTTATTAATACCAACGTATTATTATCCATCAAGCATACAGCGACGAAGATGAGATCAGCTGAGAAATAATTACTAATGATGATACATCTCTGTTCCAGGTAATTATTATGGTTAATAGAACTTCCTACCTAAGCACCCATATCTTATACTAATAATGTATATATATACAGTAAAAGGGATGTAAAAGTCTACTTTTACTACCTTCTCCAGAAAGAAGGTTCAAATGGAAGGGGAGAATATAAAATTCAAGCTTCCATCCAGCTACAGTACTGTTGCCGGCAAGGATCTGTCTAACCAGTGCCGGCCGGCAGTATCAGTACAGTCGGTGTGCTGCCGGTTGAGTAGGCACCATTCTGTGCCAGCCTGGTAGGCAGCACCCAGCAGTAGCCACTGTTGCTACCAGTTCAAGAAAGATCTGAAGAACCTTTGTAAACAGAAGGGACTTCCCACTTACAGCCAACATGGCCAGCAGCTATCGGCCGGCAGCTGCCCTGGTTGCCTGCCAGCAGTCACCATGACTGCCTGCCGGCAGCAGCCATAACTGCCGGCTGGCAGTAGCCATTACTGCCGGCCAGTAGTAGTCTTTACTGCCAGCCGGCAACTAATATGGCCGGCAGCTCACAGCTGTCATTACTGCCGGCCGACAGATGTTAAGACTGCCGGCCGTCAGCTGTCAACTATGAGAGGGGGAGTCTGGTCGGTCCCGGCAACCCACCGGCAACAGTAAGGTTGCCGGGATTCGCCAACATAAAGGGATAGAAGGGAAGGGAAAAGAGGTTCCTGTGAAAGGTACAGCAGGAGCCGTCCGTAGCCTGTCCTGCCCCACCTAACAAACTCTGTTCCTGTATTAGAACTATCCCATGTGGCTAAAGAATTATATTTCTTAGCCTAGGGTTAGATTAATATGATTAAGAGGTTGGTAGCACCCTCGCCACCACCTCTAATGGTAAGGAAACGGGGTTGTAGTGCCAGTGTCCCCTAAGCATTAGAAGAATTCTATTCCTCAGCCTAGGGTCCACTAACAAAGGACTAGTCTGCTTGGTCACAGGAAGAAGGGTCATATCGTACAGACCCTTCAAGAGCGGCCTAGGGAGGTCTAGCCGCCTATGTCGGTAGCCTAACGTAGCAAAAGAATTCTATTTATCTTGCCAGGTAGCTACCGACCACGGACTAAATACTCTGAGATTCTTGCCAAAACCCCAATAACCTGCATCTGCGGTTACAGGGGAAGGGCCGAAAAACCATGGGATAGTCATGCCTGAATTAAAAATTTGAGGCCGACACGCTAAGGTTGTAGCCTGAGGCTACACTCAGAGGGAAGAGGGATTACCCTTAAATCTCCCTTTTTTGAGAGGTGTAAAATTTCATCCAATTAAAGAGATACCCATCTCTGCATAATTGAAATCACCATACACAAGGGTAACCGGGGAATGTCTAAACGTATAATAACACGCCTAGGTTAGGTTACCTAGGCAAGACGAGATCTCGGTTACCTCACTCTCCGAGGCTCTACCTATACGATCGACATGGAAAGGAAAAATATGCACAATGTAAATATCTTTACAAGAATTTATTGCCTAAATAGCTAACATAATTAAATAATTAATTAATTATATATGATGCTATTTTAAAACCGGGAAGTCGTTCTGCTAACTGAAGAACATGCCCAACGAGCGACAGCGCTCGTAGCGCCTCTGGTACAGGCTAGCTCTAAACACAATAAATTACTCAAATTTCACTGTGAAAAGGGAGCTAAAAATTATTCATTGTAAAGACCCAATACTCAACTTTCCGAAGGCGAAAGAAGTTGGAGAATGCAAGATAAAATTTTTGAAAATTAATCGAAAAATTAGATCAACAGGGAACACCACTGAGCGAAATCGCTACAAAATTAGGAATGTCCGCCATCTTGGGAATGGCACTTTTGCCACGTCCCCCTCGAAGCGTGAACGCTATTAAGGTTGCAGATTTCTATGTGGCGTGTCAAGAATGCGTCCTCTGATATTATGCGATATCCTTGAGAAAATTTTAAGGATATTCGCTCTAGGAGTTAGAATTCTGGAACCTGAAGGTTAATTCTCTGGGAATATCACTGTGGTATAATATATCGCTTTGGAGGCTACCTTAGAATCTTCCATCAGGACGACATGGCTTGAGCCCAAAAATATATATATATGCAAGAACATACGAATACACTTACACATAATACATACATATATATATATATATATATATATATATATATATATATATATATATATATATATATATATATATATATATATATATATATACACACACATATATATATATATATATATATATATATATATATATATATATATATATATGTAATAGTTAGAATAGTTAATATTACATGTTTAAAACACATGACGTAATATGTCATGTGGGTTAAAGGAGCTAGCCGTGGGACTTGCTGTAGTCATTCAAATCATAAACAGGACATACAATGCAAACCTCGACAATATGACATTCTTCTTAAACGTCAACACATTGTCTCAGCGTGTGAAAGTTTGTGACGTCACCGGATGCAGGTGTGTTCCGAGTTTGTGACGAGTCTAATATACACTAAGCATACGATATCTGTGATATCGATAAGTTAGTCAGTTCATATCTATACTTCACCAAAATTGGTCATCTGACCAACCCAGCTTCCTCCAGTGATGGAGATGTTTAACTCTGTTGTTTTTATAGAATAAATACTTTAAAGCTAATAAGATGTATTCTGTTATCCATTTACATACATCTGAAACAACACATACTCAATGTGTGCTTATAACAGTAGCACGCCAATAAATGGTGGCAGCGGTTAAACTCTAAGAATTAGAGAAAAATCTTCAAGACTTCAAAATAAAAGCTGTAAAACCAGAGAAAGATCTTCAAGACTTCAAAATAAAAGCTGTAAAACCTGAGAAAGATCTTCAAGAACTCAACATTATTTACATGAATCTACAATTTTGACTAAATATTAAAGTCCAACGGAACAGTTAACATTAACAAATGTTATGAATACCACTTGAATCTTCAATCAACATCCTAGGAAACCCAAGGACTGGCGTTCAACAATTGCAAAACATACCCAGGAAGAACTACATTCAACAAGAAACTCGAACGATACATCGCTAACAAAACATCAAGAGAGAGAGAGAGAGGACGTGTCGACATCACGCAGGTCCATATATAAGCTAAGTACAGATTTTTTTAATTCATTCCAGTTTGGGCAGTGAAGTGTAGTTATCACGAGTCGTTAGTCGATTATTACTGGGGTGAGTTAATTGCTAATCTTTGTTAAAGGAAACTCCAAATTCTCATTTAGAATTTCTCTTTCTTTGTGCTAATTCCTTTTTCTTTCAGAAATTCTCGGGGAATGTTATGGGATTAGTGACATTGTTTGGGGAATTTTGTTATACATATGCGTTTACGCAGTGGGCGTCTGTACTCATATAGATATTTTGATAGAATTGCAAGGGGTCGAAGAGATAGAAAAAAAAAATACAGCAGTCATGACTCCTCCTGTCAGCCCTTCCCCTGGACCTAGTGGTGTAGGCCAGACTAATCCTCCTCCAATTGTGACGCTTGTAAATGCCAGGTCAGCAATCCTTCCTTTTCAGGGTCGAGTCAACGGGTTCTTGCCACAAAATGTGGAGTCATGGATTTCATCCGTCGATGCCCATTTAAATGCCAAACAAATCGTAGACCCTTTTGTACAATTACAGGAAGCTAAAAGTTTTATAGATTTTTCTAAGGGGGATGCGAGTGCGTATTTAAGAGGTGTTTCATTTCAAGAAGCAGTTACTTGGGATGATTTCAAAGTTAGGTTACGCGCGATCTATGGGGGAGAGGAAGCCTTGGATGTAGTATTAATGTTACGAAATACACTTAATCAAGCCACTATGAATCGGCTTAATGTTATTGAGAGAGCAGCTCTCATAGCTGATAGGCTTAACGAATATCAGGACATTTTAGGTCATTCCACTTGGGTTACTAACGATAACATCTCCGTGAAAGATTTTTTGCGATTAATGTATTTGACTTGCATGACACTTATGTTGCCTGAAGCTTTAGTACGGAGTTTTGATAAGAAGTTAACGCCTGCAAGTGCGGAATTGGATGTCTATAAACAGATAAAGAAACACATGTCCAAGTGTCCAGATCTCGATCCCGTGTTAACTCAAGTTTTTGCAAAGAATGAAACAAAACCACAAACAGTGAACGTAGTTAGCAGTCCAGTAGCAGGAATGACGTGTTATAACTGCAAACGTCAAGGTCACATAAGCGCAGACTGCAGAACGAAATTTTGCTCAATTCACAACACTGCAACGCATTCATATAGTCAATGTTACTCGCGTAAGACACAACAATATCCCAGAAATACACAGTCAATTCCACAGTCAGTTCCATATGGAAATAAAAAGAAAAATCCTCATTTTAACAATAAGAAGAAACAACAAAATGTCAATGCAGTTCAAAGTCCAAAACAAACAAACACTTCCTCGAATATCGCTGAACCTGGGCCGTCAAGCCAGACCTCGCAAGGTTAGACTAATTTTCAGAATGTGCAGAGCAAAGCAAATACCACATAGTTAACTCTAGAGGGGAAGAGAGTGATGTTGGGTCAAGGTCATTTATGTCAACATCAATAGTATTGAATAATCAATTTAATGTTTTATCAGATAATTGTGAGACAATAGATTTTCCTATGAAACACACGGCCGAATTAAGTAAAACAGTGCATGCTCCCGTAGATTTGCAATGAATTCATACAATAATAAGCCAAAATGAGTTACGGCCAACCTTATATGCTGTAAGTTTAGAACACAAATCCTTTACGTTATTTTTTGACTCTGGTAGTCCACGTAATATTATGGATTTGAAGACACATCATTTGTTGTTTTCGAACTTTCCGATTGAATTATCAGGAATTAGACTTTCAGGTATAGGAAATAATGAATTAAATGTCATAGGCATAACTCATGTTCAGTTCAGAATCGGTAATCGCACGTTTGCCGATACATTTGTTGTTGTAAAAAACATTAATATGTATCCAGCTGTAATTATAGGATACCCATCTATGGGAAATCAAAACATTATCTTAGCTCCTGCCAAGCACGGCGTGTATATCAAAGGGAAATTCTATAAGTCTTCTAATACCTTAAAATCAGTTTTGGATAAAAAGGAGACGACAAATGTAACCGTAACATATGTTGAAGAACCAATAACTTGTCTCACTAATAAAGAAATAATATACGCGACCCAGCAGAATTCTCGTTCACTCGTAATATCATCTTGCACGCAATCTATCGAACCAAACATGCCTTCGAATTTAATAGTGCAAATAAAGAAAACACTACCGGGATCTGAAATATTAATCCTTTCCGATACTTTGAAAACTAACGGATTGTCTGTCACACAAGCTATTTATACAGTAGGCTCACATCAGCAATGTAATATCGAAGTCTGTAATCATTTAAATAACACTTTAGTAATTCACAAAAATCAACATATCTTGGATGTAGAAGTTTATAAACATCGTATTCTTACCGTTGCTGAAATCAATCACTCTCAATCAGTTGCGGAAGAATCCCTTTTGCGATCTATTAAAAATAAAATCAGTAAGGACATTCAAGACGAAGAAATTCTACAGAAAATTTTTGAACTTTAAACTAAATATCAAGATGTCTTTTCCACTACGGATGGATCCTTAGGAAAAACAGATGTGATCGAGCATCAAATAAGGTTAAAGGACAAGCAGAAAATTATATATGTACCCTCGTACAGACTCCCTATGAAATTCCAGAATGAAATAAATGATGAAGTAGGTAAAATGTTAGAGGAAGGAGTCATTAGAAAATCAAACAGCCCTTATAATTTTCCTTTAATAGTTGTACAGAAAAAAGATCGAACATGGCGTATCTGCGTCGACTTTCGTCGTCTAAACGAGGAAACGATCCCTGATCGATTCCCAGTGCCATGTACTGACGATATTTTGTCTTTGTTAGGTCAGAATAAATATTTTACCAGTTTGGACTTACTTAAAGGCTTTCACCAGATATCATTAGAAGAAGATAGTATCCCATACACAGCCTTCAACACAGCCAGGGGACATTAGGAATTTTTACGGATGCCTTTTGGTTTACGTTGTGCTCCTATAACATTTACAAGAATGATTAACATAGTGTTTGGAGACTTGTTAGGGGATATATTGCATGCCTATATGGATGATCTTGTAATCTTTTCCAACACCTTAGAAGAACATCTACGTAAGTTAGAACTAGTACTACAGAGATTAAGACAACATAACTTAAGGGTAAAGATTAGTAAGTGTGAATTTTTTAAAACAGAATTAATATATTTGGGTTTCATGGTGTCAAGCCAAGGTCTTAAAGTAGTCCATGATAAGGTGTCGGCTATACGTAATTTTCCCATACCTACTAATGTCAAGGGAATACAGCAATTTCTGGGTTGTAGTGGATATTACAGGCGTTTTATACGCAACTATTCAATAATAGCCGCTCCTTTAACTGATCTTACGAAGAAGGGCGTAGATTTCATATGGTCTGAGCAACATCAACAGGCGTTTAATACTTTGAAAGATGAACTGTGTAGTTCTCCTATCTTAAAATTTCCTGACTTCGGTAAGGAATTCTTCATTGCAACAGATGCCTCAGACTTAGGAGTAGGAAGGGTATTGCTTCAGCTATATGATAAAAAATTTTTCCCGATAGCTTTCTATTCTCGAAAATTGAGAACTTCCGAAAGTAAGTATGCAGTAATAGACAAGGAAGGGCTAGCTATTGTTAATTCGCTAGTGCATTTTAAGTTCATAATTTACGGTTATCCCGTTAAGGTTCTTACTGACCATAAACCACTAACAGAGTTCTTTAAAGGCTTCAACCACAGCCCTAAACGAACTCGGTGGCATTTGATCACTCAAGATTTTGGCGCAAGAATCGGGTATTTACCTGGGAAAGCAAATATCATTGCGGATGCATTATCACGCAACCCCGTGTCATCTTGTACGGAGCCTTTAGCTGAATTAATAGATATATCAACATCCATGCCTATTGTAAAAACAATATCTGAAAAAGAAGATTTAGGCTGGAGCGCTGAATTGTTACAGACTGAGCAAAGAAAAGATCAGAAAATAGAAACAATTATAAATGCTTTGAAAGGCAATCATAACGAAAAGGAATATATAAAGTATAAGCAGCAGAATTATATAATCAAAGATAATATTCTGTGTAGTCCTGTGACAAGGAAAACCCGCAATACACCACATGTAACTAACGACCAGGTAGGAGTACCAATCTCACTTATTTCCACTGTCCTGAATTGGTTGCATTCAAATCCATTACATGGACACCCTGGCTTCTCATTAATGTCACAGAAAGCCAAATCAATGTTTTATTGGCATACAATGCTTACAGATATAAAAAGACACATAGCTAATTGTCGCACATGTCAAGAAAACAAAGGGCATACGAAAACACCTGTCAGCCTAGGAGCTTATCCTGTGCCCAATCAACCCTTTGAAAGAATACATTTAGATTTGTTAACAGGATTTTACGAGTCAGACAGAGGAAATAAGCACCTCTTAGTAATTATAGATGCTCTAACTCGATATACAGAACTATTAGCGCTTAAAACTAAAACTGCGATTGAATGCGCTAGGAAGTTTTACGAGTGTTACATTTGTAAACATGGAATTCCACACATGATAATCTCAGACTCGGGTGGTGAATTTAATAATCACTTTCTTACCTCATTGTGTGAATTCCTCAACATAAAGAAAATAAATACCATGATATATCACCCAGAGTCGAATGCGCTAGTGGAAAGAGCAAATAGGAAGATATTGAATATATTGAGGGTAACACTAGGGGGATCAGACCCCAACCGGGATATTGCAATACCGGCGGCACTGAGTACTCTGAATCATTCATATCATATATCAATTAAAATGTCACCGCATGAAGCATTGTATGGTACCCCAGTTAGAACACCTTTCCATGTATTAACGCCTACAACTAATCTATCAAATCCTTTAAAAGAATGTATAAATGCAAGTATAAGTTGATATGATATCCTTCGAAAGAATTTAGAAGAATCACAAATCATAATGAAACGGAATCATGATAAAATAGCGAAACCAACTAAAACATATACCGTGGGTGATAACATATATATTCAAATCAATGTACGAAAAAAGCTCAATTATAAACTAACACCTAAGTTTGAAGGCCCATTTAACATTTTGGAAACATTAACGGCCAATAGGTTTAGAGTTCAAAACGTATCCCAACCCACGGATGAGAGAATAGTACCATTGGCTCACATAAGAAATTAAAAAGAAAAGAGAGGAAAAGAAGTGAGGGAAATTTTTTTTTTTATTTTTATGTGATTAAAAGTTTTCTTTTTAATACAGGAGTAATTAAATATATTTTTTCTCGTTACAGGTTTCCAAGATGAATTTTTTGTTGTTGGGAGTGATATTGTTCGCTCAGACATTTTTCTCGTGTGGGATGAGCTCTAAAACTAAAAATATATATTTTAAATATGGCAATATAGTTGAAAGACAAGAAGACATTTTTATTACATCAACCAACGTAATTGTAGAAGTGAATATGCAAGCAATTTTTCTTCAAGAGAATGATGTCATTAGCTTAAGAACCGCCATTTCAAGGTTTTCTGCATCATTGGATGAGTTGCATAGAAGACATTTTCATTTGACTACAGAGAGTTTGCTTGGATCAACATTAAAAGTTGCAGTGATGCTATCTGATGACTTGAAAAATAAGACTGGCGGACAGGATCTTTGGCTTATGACCTTTTGATGTGGACTGTAGGACACGAACATAAAGAAAGACGGAATCCGTTTATTTATGCTGCATTAAGCATCTTTGGGTCTGTTGCAAGTTTAGGTTTAGGAATTTCCAATCGTCTTAAAATTAGTAATCAAAATAAGAAAATTGAGTTCTTGACTCATAAAGATGAATTGATTATGTCAGAACTAAGGAATCAGTTAGCTTCAATCAATAAAATTATGGATTTAGTAAATGAACATTCAAATAATATCGTTCAAATTATGGAAGTACAGGATTTGTTGTCTACATTAACGTATCATGATTCAAAGATAGATCACATACATAACAGAATTGCACATTTCATTGAGAAATCCAAGGATTATGTAGAAGCTATCACGTTAGCAACTAAAGGTGTATTGTCACCCCATTTGTTGCCTATAAGTTACTTAAAGTTAATTCTGGAGAACGGAAGGGATAAACTAGGCTATGTTCCTTTGTTAGACGAACATAGGTTAGAATTTTATTACAGTCTAATTACAGTAAACGTAGATAATAACAAGATTATGATTACAATTCCCTTTGATTCTTCTGATGCCTGGCAATCTTACAGGATATCACCATTTCCGACTTTCATGACGAATCACTCAAATCCCGTAATATCCAGTTTGACAGGACACGTATTGATTTCCCCAGACAAGGAAACATATACGGTCATTAAAGACTTAAATCAATTAACTCACTGTTCAGACACATTGGATAGAAAAATATGTACAGCTGACTCATTTGAATTCCATAAAAACTTAATGGATTCATGCGAGTTAGGTATAGTGCTAGACGGTGCTCTCTCCCATACAAGTGAAAATTGTCTGGATAAGCTTTATCCCTTTGACAATAATGAGTTCAATTGCAGACTGAACAATGGCTCGTGGATACGATACGACAAGGACGGCTTCAATGTATCATGCCCTGACGGATCCACGTCCTTCAGCCACATCTTCGTCGCAGCAGATGGTTGTGTCGGGACTTCCTCGAATTCCATGGTGACTGGTCTACGGACAATCATCAGAGAACGAGCCTACTTCGCGAACTTCACGTGGACCTCTACAATGCCAGCACTTCCTCTCCCGTACAACGGACATGTGGCAAAGCGGTTGATGAAACTTACCGAAAGGGACCACCTGTCACCGACTTATAAGGAAATCCTTCACCACATACTACTAGCAGGATTGGGTATCACGGTGGTGATATTTATCGCCGTGAACATCCTTGTTTGGCGTAGGTTACGGCACAGCAAGCAGCTACAAAGGAACGATTCGCCTAGTCCCGACAATACTCCCTACTTGATTCAATTCAAAGGCGTTTGATTGGCCACCTCATTCGCTAAAGGAGTAAATTGTCGGGAAGTGTTTGTAAGAAAAGCTGTTAGTACGCTAGTAATATGTAATTGAGGAAATTTTCTACATTTGCATTGTTAAAAATACATTTAAAACAACATTTTAAAAAAAAAAAAAAAATATAAATCATTTTTTCTCTCGGCATCTGATAAAAATATATAAGCCGGAATGTTAAAAAAGAAAAGAGAAAAAAAAATATATAACAGAATCTATGGGCATCTAATAAAATATATCAGCCCTATATATAAATATATATATATATGTACGAAACCGTGGTACGTGTACGTACCAGGAATTCGTGTTTGTGCACTAAAAAATTGAGTATTATATTTCTGACAAAGGTAACAATTATTCTTTAACAAGTTACCGAATCATCTATAAGTCAGTAGTTTTTTTTTTGGTACCATAAAATCATTTTCTAGCAATGTACCATATATATGATCTTTGTTTTATCATGCATTTTTCTTTTTGCTTTGGTAATATCTTTTTCATATGCATTATTGTTATTATTTTTTAATGTGCCTATTTGGACATTCGTCCTCGGTTGATTATGGCTAAAGTTAAACAAAAAATAATACATATGTCCAGTCACACCTAGTAACCATGTTTTGGCTTGTTGTTAAATTTTTGTGAAAAAATTGAGATAGCTGGCCGAGCTTATGTAATAGTTAGAATAGTTAATATTACATGTTTAAAACATATGACGTAATATGTCATGTGGGTTGAAGGAGCTAGCCGTGGGACTTGCTGTAATCATTCAAATCATAAACAGTACATACAATGCAAACCTCGACAATATGACATTCTTCTTAAACGTCAACACATTGTCTCAGCGTGTGAAAGTTTGTGACGTCACCGGATGCAGGTGTCTTCCGAGTTTGTGACGAGTCTAATATAAACTAAGCATACGATATCTGTGATATCGATAAGTTAGTCAGTTCATATCTATACTTCACCAGAATTGGTCATCTGACCAATCCAGCTTCCTCCAGTGATGGAGATGTTTAACTTTGTTGTTTTTATAGAATAAATACTTTAAAGCTAATAAGATGTATTCTGTTATCCATTTACCTACATCTGAAACAACACATACTCAATGTGTGCTTATAACAGTACCACGCCAATATACATATATATATATATATATATATATATATATATATATATATATATATATATATATATATATATATATATATTTATATATATATATATACACACACATATATATATATATATATATATATATATATATATATATATATATTTATACATATATATATATATACACACACACATATATATATATATATATATAATATATATATATATATATATATATATATATATATATATATATATACACATACATATATATGTGTGTGTGCGCGTCTGCGTGTGTGTACGGGTGTGTGAGTGTGAATGCAGGTCCATTTAGTACAATGAACTTAGTTTAGAATTAATGAAAAACAATTGTAAATAAGTAGAAATAGTCATTATCTCCACAGTATCTTAATTTAACATTAATAACATACCTTTGAAATTGTTCCCTTTAAATCTTAGAGTGTTTAGCAATCAAAATCTCAAAAGCACCATCTCCAGTCTTAATGAGAGTAATTCCACGAGAGATAAACTCTGTATCATATATCAGCGGGTTGGGGAAGGAAAGTGGGATCCGTAATTGTTAGGTTTTAGAGATAAAGTAAGTATTTAAGGGTTATTATTTTTCCATCCTTAGAGAAAGAGAGATTGATTGATTGATTGATTTAAAGTTTTCAGGCATCCTGGGGAGAGAGAGAGAGAGAGAGAGAGAGAGAGAGAGAGAGAGAGAGAGAGAGAGAGAGAGAGAGAGAGAGAGAGAGAATATCTCATTCCCAAGTTGATATATCCATTTTTAAACTCCTCCTATCTACAAAAGAAATAAAATTTATTATTTATAACATTAACAAACTTTTGCACACATTGATCTGATGTTAATAGTACCTACAGCTTATTTATTGGAAGGGGAGAGAACAGAAAAGATAACCTTAGTAAATAAATTACAGACATTCAGAGTTGTTTTTGAAACACATTATTTTCATCATAGCAATCGCCCTTACCTTTAACTCTTATACCTTACTTGAGATAGCCTTGTCCCCGTTTCGCTATTGCAATCTATAGCAAACTGTAGCCACAAATGAATTACTCTACTTTTCTTTATTTAAAGGTGGAAAAAAAAGTAAATATTCAAATGAAATACTTTTAAAAGCTTCTTTATAACCGATGAAGAGAATTTGGAAAATAATAAATCAGAGTTGTGTTTTGATATGCTTGTTGTTTCAGCCATGATATTATTTGATCCCTTTCTGGTTATTGTGCGAGTATCATAAACAAGAGCTTTGTTTTTGAAATCTCTCTCTCTCTCTCTCTCTCTCTCTCTCTCTCTCTCTCTCTCTCTCTCTCTGTGAGTGAGTATTTTTAGTGAGTGTAAGTATGTTCAAATTTTGTGGTGATTGTGTGTGTGTTTAATTGTACCTTTTGTTAAACATGAAAATTTGTTTTTAATAAAATGATCTCTTTACCAACCCACTTCCATGTAGTTTTATTCTTCACTGTTGGGCGTTCTGTTTTCCTTCCTGTCAGCTCCTCTTCTATATATGAATTTGGCTGTTTCTGTTTATTTTTTTTGCCCTGGAAAAAAAGCCGGAAATATATATTTCATTGTTCAACAGCTTAATTGGTACTTTAGATTTACATTATCTTCAGAAATTCCGGACATTATATCTGACAATGTATCTGTGAAAAATGCTCTTAAGATACTTGGATAAGCATCTCTTCTAGGAGAAGGACACTCCAAAATCAAATCATTGTTCTCTAGTCTTAGGTAGTGCCATAGCCTCTGTACTATGGTCCTCCACTGTCTTGGGTTGAATTTTTCTCTCTTGAGGATACACTCGGGCACACTATTCTATCTAATTTCTCTTCCTCTTGTTTTGTTAAAGTTTTTATAGTTTATATGAGAAATATTTATTTTTATATAGTTACTGTTCTTAAAATCCTTTATTTTTTCTTGTTTCCTTTCCTCATTGGGCTATTTACCCTGTTGGGGCAACAGGGAATTTAGCATCATGCTTTACCTACAACGGTTGTAGCTTAGCATGTAATAATAATAATAATAATAATAATAATAATAATAATAATAATAATAATAATAATAATAATATGATATCAGAAAAACATTTGTGAAAAGCAAAATATTTGATTTCATTAAAAAATACTTACATAAAAGGATTTTTAATAGGCATTTCTTTTATTGTATTGATATTCAGTTTTCCAACTTTCAATATTGATTATGAAGTTATGCGACAGATTTGAACATCAATTGGCGCCTTGACTTGGAAACTGATGTTGGAAGCAGTGCCATTGCTGTTGTCCTTTTTCTCAAATACTTTTTTTACTAACTGCTATCCTTTCTTTCTATTCTTTCTTTTACTTTTCCCTTTTATTGTTTTTGTCTCTCCGTATGAAAATCGAGTAATGACTCGGTAATTATACTCTGTCTGATTAGTTGGCTTTTATATATATATATATATATATATATATATATATATATATATATATATATATATATATCTATATATATATATCTATATATATATATATATAAATATATATATAAATATATATAAATATATATATATATATATATATATATATATATATATATACATATATATATATATATATATATATATATATATATATATTTATATATATATAGGTATATATATATTTATACATATATATATAATATATATATATATATATATATATATATATATATATATATACATATATATATATATATATATATAAATATCTATATATATATATATATATATATAGAAATATATATATATATATATATATATATATATATGTATACATATATATATATATATATATATATATATATATACATATATATATACATATATATATACATATATATATATATATATATATATATATATATATATATATATACATATATATATGTATATGTATATATATATATATATATATATATATATATATATATATATGATAGATTTTTGCAAATTTAAACGTGTTTTTTTCATATTTCAAATAAGCCATATATATTAATACATTAAAGTCTGGTTTCTCAGTGGTATGGTCACTGGCATACAGATATCCTGGACGAGGGTTCAAATCCCGGCCGGTCTGATATTATAGTCTTTGGGTGGTTCCACCTGGGGCTCTGATCCCGAGGTCCTTAAGAGAATCCAGACTTTAATGTATTAATATATATGGCTTATTTGATATATATATATATATATATATATATATATATATATATATATATATATATATATATATATATATATATATATATATGTAGGTGTGTGTGTATTCACATCACATATGAATTTATGTTTAAAAGTACTTATCAAACATCAATATCACAATATATATTGGACGAGATTTTTCTCTCTTTCCTTGTCTATAAGCGTTATTTTTCTTTAGTAATTAGAACATCCAAACGTGATAGCGGTTGTATTGATGATATTCAATCTACTTTTCAGATATCCATTCAGCTCGTTATCGAGTTCAAAATAAGGACCATTGTCAATGACCTTGATAATTAGGACGCCAAAGAAACCAAACATTTGGAAATTCAGTCATTTGTTCGTTTTAGAAAATCTCATAAGAATAATTTCATATATTTGAAATCTTTAGATTAAAGATAAATTTGAAGTATTCTTGATATTACAAAAAAGATATCCAAAGACGAATCTATTCTCACATACCTCACTCGATAATGTTTATTATCTCTCTCTCTCTCTCTCTCTCTCTCTCTCTCTCTCTCTCTCTCTCTCTCTCTCTCTCTCTCTCTCTCTCTCTCTCACGTCAATCAAAATGACATCAGTGACAAACAAGATAAAAAATAAAATGAATGTGTTCTGAAAAGACATACTCTCATGTCCGGTACTTTTCCTCTCTTCTAATTTCAAGATCCGCTTGTGTCTGTCATTGAGCCTATTCCATTTTTATACATATGCATGAAAAAAGGAAGTTATTAAAATAAAGAAATGTATTTTATCATTTTCTGTTCAGAAACTCATCATGGTATAAAATAACATCAATACTGAGAGAAAAAACGTAATAAGATTCATTAAAAATAATATGGCCTTCCATTCCCTTAAGGCAGTTTATGCCCGACCGGATTAACAGCTTTGTTCTCATTGCATTATATACCCATTAATGAGTACCGGATTTTACCCTGGGGCATTTGTGAATTATTCTGCTTTGGTTACAAGATCCAAAAAGGATTTCGATGAAGGTAAAACTGGTAAAGAGATTTGTTCAGTAGAAACAAAATGAATACTTTTCCTTCGGCCTTTCAAACCAAGAGTTTGTAAACACAGCATTTGAAGGAAGGCAACTTGATAGCCAGACGGTGGCTTGGATGGAAGCCTGCCTCTCAATATCCATTTCTCTTCTGTATATTGCATAACTGATA
>NC_090738.1:85286118-85298618 GCF_036898095.1 Palaemon carinicauda
TTGGAAAAACGGCATAAACCACAATTTGTCTCTCAGTTATGTATTTGATGCTAAAGATTATTACATCAATACATACAAATGTCCTCCAAATGATTTACTTCATTCATTCATTCATTACATAAAAAGTTGTTTGTGAATGATTGATTCTAGAATTTTTCTATAATTCTCATTTTTTATATCATTTCAAAATATTTAAGTTTTCTTGACCAAGGAACAAATAAACAAATAAAAGGTTATAAACCAGGTAAAAGATTGATTACGTAATTCTTAGATAGATAGAATAATGACTGAATTAGAAGTAGATATCAGATAAAATATTAATTAACAAATAGAACAATTATATATATATATATATATATATATATATATATATATATATATATATATATATATATATATATATATATATATATATATATATGTATGTATGTATATATATGTATGTATGTATATATATATATATATATATATATATATATATATATATATATATATATATATAGTATATAAAGACAAACTATGATATTCACTTAAAAATCCATAGTTGTATATAATGATTGAAAAGAAGACAAGTTGATAAACCAATCCAGTAGAACTTGTCTTAGAAATTAGAGTGCCATTTGACATGTCGATTACCTTCTGCTCTGTAATCGTTCAGTGGCTACTTTCCTCTTGGTAAGGGTAGAAGAGACTCTTTAGCTAAGGTAAGCAGCTCTTCCACTATCTTGGGTTAGAGTTCTCTTGCTTGAGGGTACACTCGGGCGCACTGTTCTATCTAATTTCTCTTCCTCTTGTTTTGTTAAACTTTTTATAGTTTAGTATATAGGTGTTGATAATAATGTTATTTTAAAATATTTTTTTTCCTTGTTTCTTTTCCTCACTAGGTTATTTTCCCTGGTGGAGCCCCTGGGCTTATAGCATTCTGCTTTAGCAATAAATAATAATAATAATAATAATAATAATAATAATAATTTGATTCTGTGACCAGTGTATCTGCCTGTCTGTCTGTCTGTTTGTCTGTCTATCTATTTCAACATGATTCCCGTCTCCAAAGTGAAGCCAGAGGAAAGAGTAGCACATTGTATTCTTCACTTTTATTTGAAAATTTTTCAGTGCCATCCCTCTCTCTCTCTCTCTCTCTCTCTCTCTCTCTCTCTCTCTCTCTCTCTCTCTCTCTCTCTCTCTCTCTCTCTCTCTCGTTTTTGTTTATTTTTGAAGTGGAGTTAGGGAGAAGCCTGTGAAAAAAATTTAAATGTTTACCGTCCATTTGTTACAGGAAACAAACGTCTTGGTCCTCGAATAGCATTTCTGAAACACGAACAAGACGGCATATATAAACATAACGGTCTGTTTTTGGGTGAGATTGCCATGTCGTCCTGACGAAAGTTCTTAAGGTAGCTTCTTAAGTGATATATTATACTACAGTGATATTCCCAGAGAATTAACCTCCAGGTTCCAGAATTCTAACTTCTGGAGGGAATATCCTTAAAGTTTTTCTCAAGGATATCGCATAATATCAGAGGACGTATTCTTGACACGTCACATAGATTTCTGCACCCCTAATAGCGTTTACGCTTCGAGGGGGACGTGGCAAAAGAATAGAAAGGGGGCAGTAACAAGGTTACCCCCGTTCCCCTACTATTATTGACCACCACCCTTGTGCCATTCCCAAGATGGCGGACATTCCTTGTAGCACTGAGTGTGGTGCTACAGATACAGTACGTCATGGAGGGAACTGTGAAGATCTTTTCTTTTAAAGAAAGAAGGGTGGGACCATCAGGACGACATGGCGATCTCACCCAGAAATAGATTTCTCGCATCGCTCAAAATCCGTTTTTGGGGTTCAAGCCATGTCGTCCTGATGGAAGTTTACCAGAGCATTAATGTATCTGTTGATTTTCATCAGTGCCTTAACCTTGGGGCAACCTTTCTATGATCATTTGGATCAATCGAGACAAATGACGTTAGCGTTATCCGTCATTATCACTAATCATCTCTGATGTTAGTGCTTCCTGCCCCCTACAGGGAAGAGTTATTCTAGACAGTAGAAAAAGGGGGTCTCAAGGTAAGCATATATTGTATGGACAAACATAAGAATACACCAGATGAACAAACCGTCTCGTAGTTTGTGAAAATTACCAAATTCTTAACAGTGTTTCTTACATCAATTGTTTGTGAGCATACAAATATATAAAAGTACATACACTGGACTTTTAATCATGTAATTGTCGGGTGAGTTAGGACGCAATTACATTGTAATAGACGTTTATTTTCAATAAATTACTAGGTAAATTAGTAAGTAAAACGAATGTAGTATGATAACGGAACTATACATGTAAACTGTACAGAGATTGTCTTTCTTTCTTGGAAAGCAAGAAATGATAAGTGCCACTCTCAGATTGAAGAAAATTTATAAAACAAATTCTCTTCATAATTCCTGTACTGGTTACTTTTATCGGCACTGTGTACTACGTACACCGGCACTAGTGCTATCTGTATAATTCTACACCTAGGATTTTGAAGAGAGCTAGTGTCACCATGGTAACACTTAATCAAAGGAGGTCACACCCCAAGAGGGATGACCCCTTCTCCCTTTAATTGACAGTCCCAGTCAATTAGCTGTTCATCTTAGAATTAGACGGCTGGTTAAATACTCTACCCGACGTCACCACATACTGCTTCAGATCATGGACTTGCTTAGCAGAGTGTTTGTAGAACACTCTGGATGATTCTCACCCTTTATATGTGCGAGGACATTTGAAGTCCCAAACCATTGACTCTTTATAACAGTAATTATGGGACAGGTTTTAATACACTACCTGCCGCCACTACATAGTGTTTCAGTTCATGTACCTGTTTCGCATAGTGTTTGTAAAACACTCTGGATGATTTCCATCCAGAGTATGAACGAAGGGGCTCAAAGTCCATATATTGAAAGAAGTTCAGTGATGAAGCAATCTTTCTCAGATCAGAACCTGCGGGAGTACTGTCAGGATCCGCGCTACGAATAAAGTAGGTGAGCTTTGCACTCAGTTTTTTTAGGCATAAGTTTGATCCAGAGGTTTCTCCTTTAAAGAGATGTCCTCCCCTGAAGTCTGAAGTTCTACGAAGATAGACCTTTAGACACTCTACCGGACATAGAGAGACATCTTCCTTCAAAGGGCAGATTCTCCAGGGACCCCACCTGTTAGTGGGCAGCTCATTCTTAGCAAGAAAGGATGGATCAGGGAAGAGATTCATTTCTCCTGTTTCTGAGGACTGAATGTGGCCCTCATCCCTAGAAAGGGCCACTATTTCGCTAACTCTAGCCCCTGAGGCTATAGCGAACAGAAAAAATAACCTTTTGGGTTAGATCCTTAAGCGAACAATGTAGGACCCTGTCCAAAGACCAAGAGATGGACTTTGGTGGTGCAGCAGGCCTAAGCCTCGCACATGCCTTCGGGATCTTATTAAAGATCTCATTCGCCAAGTCCACTTAAAAGGCATATAGAAGAGGTCTAGTCAAGGCTGACTTGCACATAGTTATCGTGTTGGCCGCCAAACCTTGGTTATGAAGATGGATAAAGAAGGACATGCAGAAGTTCATTGAAATCTCTCTCGGTCCTTTTGCTTTTACGAAAGCAACTCACTTTTTCCATGATGACTCATATTGTCTTCTAGTTGACTTAGACTTGTATTCTTCTAAGAATTCTATATTGCCTTTTGAGATCCCAAATCTTTTCTTAACCACCAGGGCAAGAAAATTATGCAATGAAGGATTTCAGTTCTCTGTAATAAATCGAAGGCAATTAATCTCTGAACCTTCTGGAGTTGTCCTGGTTTCAGAACTAAGTACAGCCTCAGCCTCTGTTCCTTCTTCAAGGAGGATAGATTGCTCTTGGGCTACCTGGGAGCCAACAGAGCTACTCCCACCTGGAAGGATCTCAGCATGTTGAGGACTCTCAGCAGGTGATTGGACGGGATGAACTGGAAATCCTAAGTCTATCCCTTCCATTTCAGAGACATGATGTCTACCATTTAAATTAGAGGATCCTCGTATGGGACTACATATCAAGGTAGTTCCTTGACGGCGCTCGTAATGAAGAGGTCGGATTGCAGTTCGGGGACTTGTTCCCATCTGGGAGAGAATAGGTCTGCGTCCGTGGACCATTCTAAATCTATCGGCCTGAGCCTGAGTAGAGCATCCACTGTCACATTGTGGATCGGTTGTATGTGAACTGCTGAAAGGTGCCATCCCTTTACGTAAAGGATGGCTAACTACACCTGGACTGTATGAGACATTCCCTTGGATCGTCAATTGCAGCGTCTCGTTATCGCTTCGGAGTCCCAGATCATCTGTAGATAATCTGATCTGCTTGGAGAGAGTTTACCTACACGTGACTGGACCAACATGGTCTTGGGATTTCCGGGCTTTGACCTTTGTTAGGGAAGCGATTAAAGAAGGACCGCCATCGGTCTTTTTAGGCCTCTTTGAGCGTTTGATGCTTGTTTTCTCCAGGCTCAAAGCGCATCTTGCAGCAGTGCTCTTAGCACAGGGCCTGCCTCTATTGCGAAATGGAGAGAGATCAGGGTTCCTTCCTGTTCTCATTTTGGGAATCTGACTGATTACCGGAGTCTCTTGATAGACCTAGCCATCTTCTTTTACCTTCCCAAAGGAAAGGAGAGTTGGTATGACAACAGGCTTCAATGGCTTTTCAGTCATTGAAACCTTTGAGCCGGAGAGAATCGAGACTTCTTGAAGCTTAACTTTCATCCACGATGTTCCGGGGACCGGATCATTTCTTCGGATGTTCATAGACCAGCCACCTTGGGTGCTGCCCACCCCAGCCTCTTGTCCAAGAACATTGTTGCCTGAACATTTCTTACGGTTAAATATTGCATGACTGTGTCTGCCAATTTTATGAAGATAGCTAGGACTCTGTCTAGTCTGACGAGTATCTTTCCTAGGAAGTAGGTTACTTTGTGTAACTGGAATCCTAGATAGGAGGGGAAAGGGTGATTGACTGGAAGTTGCCGATAGATGACCTTCAGGTCTGGTAAGACTATAGGCACCATTTTTTGCAGCGGGGTCCTTATGTTCAGGAGGATAAACATCCTGAACTCGTTGTTTTATTCGGACTTGTTGAGTGGCGATAAGTCCTGAATGACTCTGAATTTTCTTGAATTCTTCTCGTAAATACCCAACGGCCTTCCCTGTAATTCGGTGAACTAAAGTTTCCTTACTACCTGTATGCTCTAGAGCTCTCAGGTAAACTGCTCCAGGAGGGTTTTGGATTATCGGATGAGTTGAGGAAATGGTGGTAGAGACATCTCCATCTCTCATCTTAGTCCTATCTTGATTAGGCCAAGGATCGTAGGTCCAGCGATCCTAAAAGAACCTCCCTCCTACTAGAAGCATTTCTATGCTTTGACTGATCAGTAGGAATATCTTTTCGACCATCTTTCTGTGACAGCTCGGTCACTAAAACTATAGATTGTTGTCGAACCGCTCGAAATGGATTGCCAGACCTCTCCATCTTCCTATAAGGTTGGGGACCTACAACTTTAGAGGATTCTCTTTTTGAAAGGATGTCTCACTTTTGGAGAACTACTACTTTCTCCGTGGAGGCGTTCTTAATCACTTTCTTGACTACCTCGTCTGGAAAGAGGTCTTTTCCCCAGATGTTGGAAGATATTAGCTTCCTTGTATCGTGTTTCGCTGTTGCGTTAGCTAACACAAACTCCCTACATTTTCTCCTAGCTTTTATAAAGGCATAAAGGTCATTAACCAAAGTAGCCATATGTATTTTGGCTAAGACCTTGAGCATGTCTGGGTTATCTTGATGAGCCGAACAGAACTCTATGTAGTTCTGTAGAGATAGGGAGGCTGCAAGTCTCTCCTTTGTTTCTTGTTCATCCTGTAAGAGGAACTCAGATAATTTTGGGAGATTTTCCTTAAATTGTCGACTGGCGACATCCGCCTCAAGTCTTCCTACTGAAAAGGTTAAATGGGCCTCCTTCCAGTATTTCTCCTGTCTGGGAAATGCTAGTGACAAAGGCTTCGCTCCTTGAGTGTAGGACACGGTTTACCTGTCTCTACTGCCTCAGTGACATATTTGAAAGCCTTCTCCGTAAAGGGGAATGAAATTGAAACAAGAACATGAAAGGAAGAGTGCTTGTTACCTGGTGTGGATACCTTCGACACCGAGTAACCCGCCTTTTCTATGCTGCTTGATAGGATAGCCTGTGCTTTATCATGGTCGAGAATCATAATCTCCTATGATTCCGTTCCTTTTCCTGATGATGGTTCATCCTTCAGTCTAATGAAACAGTTCGGGAAAGCATCAAAGCTTGGCCAGAACTAGATTCTGTCCAAAGGAACAGCACCCATCTTCTCCGAGATGTACACATTTCCGTTTAAAATCGGCATTAGCTCCACAAACCTCCAGGGATTGTTTTGGAGCCTGTCGGAAGGTCTTGATCTACGAGTCGTTTGTACGACCTCTTAGGAGCGACAAGTGGAGCTTTACCAAGCTCTACCTTGCATTTCGCTTCCTGCTTTGTGCTCTGTTTGCACAAATTTTCTACTAAATTCTTTACTTGGGCCCATAACTGGTTCATTCCATCTAAAAGAGGGATAGAAGGCGATATTAATGTCGTTGGCTCATGAGGCGGTTGGGAACCCGACATTTTCCCCTTCCTCACGTGGGTGCTTTTTGCCCTACTTCCCAAAGGTTATCTGGCCGTCGGGAAATGTTCCTCGTGTCAGGGGTACCACTATTTCCTTACCCGCTTTTGGAAATAGTAACCTACGCATCTTGTCATTAGGCAGGTAAGGTCCCAGAGAGATTTTCTGAAAGCCTCTCACCCAGTTGCGTAGTTTGGAACGAGCTGCATCCCTAGTCTCTACCGACTTGGAATTCTTGAAACCTTCGGACAATAAGGCCTGACATACTTTGCAGGCCTGCGGGTTCCAATACTGCAGGTGTTCGGAAATAATATTGCTGAGGACATGAAACCTCCATGCATCATGTCCATAAAAACACTTACTCTTAGTTTTGCATAAGACTGCAACACATGACATCTGGCGTTCCTCCTGTAAAGAAAGGAAAACAAAATGAGTATACGATTGATTATCTCACCGATGTCCAATATATCAAAGGGCATATCTTAACAGAATAGCTTAGGATAGCAAGCTATAAAGGGATAGTAGGAGACACATACTTGTGTATCCCTAGCAAGCAAATGCTGATACCTCCCCTCAGTATTAAATGTTAGGAATTTCCTTTTCGAAGGAATTCCAACTGAAAAAGGTTTTTTTTTTTAACACTTAGGGATAGGAAAGTGTATACTTCACTGTCCCTTTCATACTAAATACTGTGGGGTACTAAAGACTGATTTCTCAATCAGCTTAATGAAGAAACACTATTCCTTCAATGTAAGAGCGGCTGCAGCATAAGCTCGCATGAGGGTACATAAGATATGCTAGAAATAGTTACTGTATAATCACACTGTAGTTTTTTATTTGCATTATGCACTATATTGCAATATACTGGCGACTGTATAATTATATATAGTTTGATCCAGACAATGTGTTGCCTTTCTGGCAAGCAACTGACTGTACGGTCCAGCTGGCATGATGCCAACTGGACTGGGGAAAGGAAAGATATATTTGTACATCCCACCCAACTTATTTGTTGTGACCCCCCTAACAAAATTAAAACAGAGTTTCCTAATCATGGAGACTCGAGGATAAGTGCTCTGCCATTTAAGGGTTAGCAGTGTAACTTCCAGTCCTTCAAATTTCAATATTACAGTGTAATCTGATGACTGATATCTAATCAGAATATTGAAGAAATAAATTCTTTCAATAGGAGATTGGGTTCCATAAATATTTGGGTAGGATTTTCAAAATATATTGGAAAACACTACTAGCATAAAATATACAGAAGCTTTCTATTTGCAGTATATCCTATACTGCAAAAATACTAACTACCTGTATAAATATACACTGTAGTTCAGCCAGCATGTCGTCGGCATAGCTAGCTAATGCCAGCACATCTAGCCTGCGAGCTAAAGGAAAGAGAGATAGCATGGAGAACAGGCTACCTAATTCTGTGTATATATATATATATATATATATATATATATATATATATATATATATATATATATATATATATATATATATATATATATATATATATATATATATATATATAGCATGGAGAACAGGCTACCTAATACTGCATATATATATATATATATATATGTCTTATTTATAACTGTAATCGAACAGTTTAACATGTTTTTTCAAAAAGGCCCATAAAAGAAACACAGGAAATATGAATAAATCACACTATATTTCGGTCAATAAACATCGACCCTCTTCAGGATGTAAAGTAAAAGTGAGGATTACAGTGGAGAGTGACGGTTTCTATATGAAAGCAAAAGGGTGTGTTCAATTGTTCTATAGTTGTAATAATTGCTGGAAGGATTAGCCAAATTTAATTACATCCAGGTGCGTGTTCTTATTGTTGAGCCGCTTGGAGGAAGCCTTGACCTCTGATGCATGTCTGGTGGTCGGTCTCCGTGGATTATCTTCTTAATGATAGGGTTGAGAAGAGTATTGTCCACTGTGTCAGCTTTCCATTGGCCCCCAGATAGGTTCATTGTGTTTGATTGATTTATGATGGCTGATTCCAGGATTTTCCTTCTGTACGGACAGGTACTCTTAAAAAGCAAAGACGACTCACTCCAGTTAATCTGGTGCCCTAAATCCCTAAGGTGAATGAAAATCCCCGAGTTTTCATACCCATATCTAACAGATCTTTTGTGTTCGGATAATCTTTGAGATAGCGAACGGCCCGTTTGCCCAACGTACACTTTTTCACAATCCCTACATGGTACTTTGTAAACGCCGGATTCTATTTCTCTTTTATTTTGATAAACATTAATAAGGGCGCTTCCTATGGTCTTTGGATATGAAAAAACAAAGGGGTTCTCAGTTTTGATATGATTTGTTATATTTTTAATACCTTCTATATATGGGAGTTTTATCTTATTTTTAAAATCTCTTTGGTTAGTAACATCATGATCTTTATAATATATCGTGTTGGCTTCGTTGATGGCCTTTTCTATGACATACGTCGGGTAGAATAGCTGGGCGAGTTGTTTACGGATGATTTCAAATTCTTTATTTAGGTAGGCTGGGGAACAGATTCTCAAACCTCTAAGAAATAGATTGCAAGCTACTCCAATTTTTACAGAAATGTCGTGATAACTAAAGAAATGAATGTAGGAAATAGGGAAAGTTGGTTTTCTATACACAGTGAAATTATACCCCGTCGATTCCCTTATAATTAGTATGTCCAAAAAAGCTAATTTTCCATCTTTTTCCCATTCAGTTTTAAATTTTATGCTAGGGACTAGGGAATTTAGATTATTGAAAAATATATTGAAATCTCCCCAGCTATCATCCCAATATGTAAAAATGTCATCAACATAGCGTTGCCAAACCATGTTCGTAGGTTTAATTGATGTTAAAATTTCTGTTTCAAAGTATTCTATGTAGAGGTTAGCTAAAATTGGAGATAACGGGCTGCCCATACTACAACCAAATTTCTGTTTGTAAAAATTTCCATTGAGAGAGAAAACGTTATTTGACACGCTTAGTTTAATTAACTTAATTGTTTTTTCAATACCGAGGGGGAAGTGATCTTCGTAAGGGATTAATTTTTCCCTCAAGAAACCTAATACATCGTTGATCGGGACCTTTGTAAATAGGGATTCTACGTCAAGACTCAAGAGTTTTACATTGTTTACCGGGATATTTAATCTATTGAATTTCTGGATGAAGTCCTCTGCATGCTTAATATGAGCTGAAGAAAAGCTCCCTAGAAAGGGAGACAGCATATATATATATATATATATATATATATATATATATATATATATATATATATATATATATATAGCATGAGGAACAGGCTACCTAATACTGTGTATATATATATATATATATATATATATATATATATATATATATATATATATATATATATATATATATATATATATATATATATATATATATATATATATATATATATATGTGCAGGAAAAGGGATGTAAAAGTCTAATTTTACTACCTTCTCCAGAAAGAAGGTTCACATGAAAGGGGAGAACATAACATTCAAGCTTCCATCCAACTACAGTACTGTCGCCGGCAAGGATTTGTCTAAACCTTGACGGCCGGCAGTATCAGTACAGTCTGCGTACTGCCGGTTGAGTAAGCACCATTCGGTGGCGGCCTGGTAGGCGGCACCACGGCAGTAGCCACTGTTGCTAGCAGTTCAAGAGAGAACTGAAGAACCTTTGGAAACAGAAGGGACTTCCCACTCAGGACCAATAGGGCCAGAATATGCCGGCAGGCAGCTGCCCAGGTTGCCTGCCAGTAGTCACCATGACTGCCGGCCAGCAGCACCCATAACTGCCGGCTGGCAGTAGCCATGACTGCCGGTGGTCAGTAGCCTTTACTGTTGGCCAGCAACTAACATGACCGGCAGCTCACAGCTGTCATTACTGCCGGCCGACAGATGTTAAGACTGCCGGCCGGCAGCTGTCAACTGTAAAGAGGGGGAGTCAGGTCGATCCCGGCAACCCACCGGCAACAGTAAGGTTGCTGGGATACGCCACTATAAAGGGATAGACTGGAAGGGAAAAGAGGGTCCTGTGAAAGGTACAGCAGGAGCCGGCCGTAGCCTGTCCTGCCCTACCTAACAAACTCCTTTCCTGTATCAGAACTATCCCATGTGGCTAAAGAATTCTATTCCTTAGCCTAGGGTTAGATTAATACGATTAAGAGATTGGTAGCACCCTCACCACCACCTCTAAATGGTAAGGAAATGGGGTTCTAGTGCCAGTGTCCCCTAAGCATAGGAGAATTCTATTCCTCAGCCTATGGTCCACAAACACAGGACTAGTATGCTAGGTCACAGGGAGAAGGGTCATATCGTAGAGACCCTTCAGGAGTGCCCTTAGGAGGTCTAGCCTCCTATGTCGGTAGCCTAACGTAGCAAAAGAATTCTATTCATCTTCCCAGGCAGCTACCGACCACAGACTAAATACTTTGAGATTATGGCCAAAACCCCAAAAACCTGCATCTGCGGTTACAGGGGAAGGGCAGAAAAAACCGTAGGAAAGTCATGCCTGAATCAAAAATTCGAGACCGACCTGTAAAGGTTGTAGCCTGAGGCTATACTCAGAGAGATGAGGGATTACCCTAAAATCTCCCTTTCTAGAGAGGTGTAAAGTTTCATCCAATTTAAAGAGATACCCATCTCTGCATAATTGAAATCACCATACACATGGGTAACCGGGGAATGTCTAAACGTATAATAACACGCTTAGGTTAGGTTAAAATGTAAATATCTTTACAAGAATATATTGCCTAAATAGCTAACATGATTAAATAATTAATTAATGATATATGATGCTATTTAAAAACCGGGAAGTCGTTCCCCGGTACAGGCTAGCTCTAAATACAATAAATCACTCAAATTTCACTGTGAAAAGGAAGCTAACTTTCCGAAGGGGAAAGAAGTTGGAGAATGCATAATAAAATCCTTGAAAATCGATTGAAAAGTTAGATCATCAGGGAACACCACTGAGCGAAATCACTACAAAATTAGGAATGTCCGCCATCTTGGGAATGGCGCTGTGGTGGTGGTCAATAGTATTATGGGAACAGGGGTAACCTTGTTACTGCCCCCCTTCTATTCTTTTGCCACATCCCCCTCGAAGCGTAAACGCTATTAGGAGTACAAAATGCTATGTGGCGTGTCAAGAATACGTCCTCTGTTATTATGTGATATCCTTGAGAAAAATTTTAAGGATATTCGCTCCAGGAGTTAGAATTCTGGAACCTGAAGGTTGATTCTCTGGGAATAACACTGTAGTATAAAAATCCCTTAGGAAGCTACCCTAGGAACTTCCATCAGGACGACATGGCTTGAGCCCATATATATATATATATATATATATATATATATATATATATATATATATATATATATATATATATATATATATATATATATATATATATGCATATATGTATATATATGCATATATGGCGCTAGGAAAATTCCCAGTGGGAAAATTTCCAGGCGGAAAATTGCCATGCGGATAATTGCCAGTAAGGAAAATTTCCATGCAGAATATTGCCAGGCGGAAGATTGCCATTGCCCATTTCATTACTTTTTTAATTGAAGGCATAAGATTTTAAAGACAAAAATTATTGATTTGAAATAAAAGACATTACATCATAATATAATTGATAAAATTCACCAAATATAATTAAACAAAATATAAATGTTAAGAAGTATAAAACAGTAGAAAAAAATCTAAAAAAAATGTTTAAAATGAGTGTAGGTTATATGCAACAGCTCGAAGAAATGAGATTTTACGATCTTCATCATACTGCGCAACAGTTCTCTCCAGTTTATCATTGATATCTT
>NC_090738.1:85311118-85318618 GCF_036898095.1 Palaemon carinicauda
CACACGCACCCTCTTAATTAATCGTTCCAAATTAATTACACTGTTCCTCGCAGATTTAAAACAGAAGGTTAAAGAATTCTACCTGCTGCTACCACAGATATCTTAAGTTGCTCCACTAGCTTCGCATAGTGCGTAAAGAACACCTTGGATGACTATCAGCCGGTGTACAAACAAGGATGTTCGAAGTCCATATAATTAAAGAAATTTTATGGAAGAGGCAACTTTCCTCGGATCATGACTAACGGGTGTACTGTCTGGATCCGTTCTGCGAATAACACGGGTGAGTTTTGCCCTTTGTTATAGATAACTTTGAACCCAGAGTTTCTCTTCTGAACAGCTGTCCTCCCATTAAGTCTGAAGTTCTATGAAGATAGACCTTAGGCACTCCACTGGACATAGAGATGCATCTTCCTTCAGAGGGCAGATTCTCTAGGGACCCCAACTGTTGGTGGGTAGCCTGTTCTTGGCAAGAAACGTTGGGTCTGGAAATAGATTCAGTTTTCCCTCCAAGAACTGGACGTGGCCTTCCTCTCTAGAGAGAGCCACTATTTCACCAACTCTGGCCCCCAAAGCGAGTACAAGCAGAATTATGACTTAAAATTCAAGGCCTTCTAAGCGCATTCCTCATTGTTCATTATTTATACACAATGAAGAATCTTATCTACTGACCATGCAAAGGGTCTTTGGAGGCACTGAAGGGGTAAGCCCAGCATGGGCCTTTGTAGTTCATTAAGAACGTCGTTAGAAAGGTCGACCTGTAAGGCATATGGTATCTGTCTTGTCAAGGCAGACTTGAACAATAGAATTGTGTTGGCTGCTAAACCTTGCTCATGAAGGTGAATGAAGAATGATAAATAGGAATCTGTCGAGATTTCTTTTGGTTTCTTCGCCTTGACAAGGGATATCTGTTTCTTCCCTGAAGCCTCATAATGTCTTCTGGTTTCCTCCAAAAGTCTAAACTGACTTTTAACACCGAATCTTTTTCTCATCGTTAAGGAGAGAAAATCATGAGATGTAGGTTCTGTGCTTTCTGTGATGAAGTGAAGACAGTCGACTTCTGTACTCGCTGAGACAGGGATGGATCCGGTAGCGGTAAGAATTTTAGTCGTAGTTCCAATGCCAGAGGGAACAACACGCTATTAGGCCACTTGTGGGCCACTATTGCTGCTTTCCTTTTGAAAGATCTCAGCTTATCGAGGACCTTCAAAAGGAGGTTGTGCGGAGGGAACAGATAAATACTGGACCATATGTTCCAGTCCAGGGACATAGCGTCCACTGCCTCCACTAGCGGATCTTCGTATGGGGACATGTAACGATCTATTTTCTTGTTGTCTTTCGTCGCAAAGAGGTCTATCTGCAGCTCTGGGACTTGACTCGAGATGAAGGAGAACGAAACTGCATCAAGAGACCATTCTGACTCTATAGGTGTAAACCTGGATAGAGCATCCGCTGTCACATTGCGGAACCCTTGAATGTGAACTGCTAACAGGTGCCATTTCTTCCTTTCCGCCAAACGGAATATGGCCAACATCACTTGGTTGATTTGAGGTGACCTCGACCCTTGTCAATTCAGGCATCTCACTACCACCTCACTGTCTAGAACCAGTCTTATGTGGGTTGAGTGGCGAGGAGAAACTTTCTTTAGTGTCAGAAGTACTGCCATGGCTTCTAGAAAGTTGATGTGAAATGACTTGAAAAGATTGGACCAAGCTCCTTGTTCTCTCATCTGATGAGAGTGACCTCCCCAGCCTTCCTTTGAAGCTTCTGTGTGGATAGTTACTGACGGGAGAGGTAGTTGAAGAAGTATTGATTTCTTCAATTGCTTGGCATTGGACCACGGCTTGAGAAGCGTTCGCAGTCGAGTCTGTAGTGGTCTTATTAGATCTCTTGGCGCGTTAGATGCGTATTTTCTCCAGACTCCTGTTGCATCCTTAAGCTCTGCTCTTAGCACTGGATCTGTTATCGAAGCAAACTGTAGAGAGCCCAGCACTCTCTCCTGTTCGCGTCTTGATATCCGTTTGGATTTCAATAGTCTCTTGACAGATCCTGCTATTTCTTTCCTCTTCTTACCAGGAATGGAAAGTCGATGTGAATCCAAATTCCAGTGGATTCCCAACCACTGAAATTTTTGAGCTGGAGAAAGTCGAGACTTTTTGATGTTGATCTTGAATCCCAGATGTTCCAGGAACTGGATCACTATCTTAGAAGCTTGCATGCATTCTGTCCTGGATGCTGCCCACACCAGCCAGTCATCCAAGTAGGCTACTACTTGGACCCCCTTTAGGCGTAATTGATGGACGGCTGCGGTCGTGAGCTTCGTGAAAATCCTTGGGGCTATGTTTAGACCAAAAGGCATGGCTCTGAAGGCGTAAAGTTTTCTATGTAACTTGAAGCCTAGGTAGGAGGAGAGGTGACGATTAATTGGAACGTACCAATAAGCGTCAGACAAGTCAATAGAGACAGTATATGCCCTTTTGGGCAGTAGGGTCCTTATGTGTAGAAGTGTGAACATTCTGAACTTGTAGTTCACTATGAAATTGTTGAGTGGCGACAAGTCTAGAATGACTGAGTTTTTCTGAGTCCTTCTTTGGAACACAAAACAGCCTTCCTTGGAATTTTATGGACTTAACTTTCCAGATTACTCTTTTTTCTATGAGTTCTCGGACATATTCTTCCAGAACGGGGGATGAGTGTTGGAAGAATTGAGGGAATTGACGTGGAGGACTGCTCCAGCTCCAACCTAGACTATTTTTAATTATGCTGTGGGCCCAGGGATTGAAGGTCCAGCGATCCCTAAATAGCTGTAGTCTCACTCCTACTGGAATATCTTACTTCTGCTGTTGTGGGCCTGAGGCCTTGCCTCCTTGACTGCGTCCTCCCCTGTATCCCCTTCCTCTTGAAGGGCATCTAGAAGAACCTCTGGCTGTTCCTCTAGCTCTCGAACGAAAGGAAGAAGTCTGCCTTTCGAAGGCTGGGTTAAAAACAGGCGACTGTGTCGCCACTTGTTGAGGTACTAGCTGGTACGAGGTTGGAGGTTGTGCCAGTATCTGAGGCACCGCGGTCACAGGAATTTGTTGTTTAGGTTGCTGTCGGTAGGGTTTAGCTGGCCGAGAGGATGGCCTAGGCCTTTTTGTCTTCCTCTTGGTTGGGGGACCCTCATCCGGAGAAGATTTTTTCTCAAGATCTAAGCCCCACTTTTTGAGAAGGTTCCTATTCTCTGTGACGGCCTTGTCTACTACCTCTTTAACCACTTCATTGGGAAAGAGGTCTTTACCTCAAATACGAGAGGAGATCAGTCTCCTCGGTTCGTGCCTCACCGCAGCCGAGGCGAACAAGAACTCTCTACAGGCTCTCCTAGCTTTAATAAAGCTATAGAGATCCTTCGTAACTGTGGTCAGATGGGTTTTGGCCACAACCATGAACATCTCCTGGTTTTTGGGGTCACTAGCCATCGTTTCTAGTGTGGTTTGCAACGACATCGATGACGCAAGTCTTTCCTTTGTCTCTTGCTCTCTACGCAAGAGAACCTCCGACAGTTTTGGAAGTGCCTCACCGAACTGACATTCAGCAATATCAGCTTCCAGCTTCCTGACTGAGAAGGTAAGGTGTACGTCCTTCCAGTCTTCTTGGTCCAAGAGCAAGGTTAGAGATAACGGCTTGCACTCCTCCAAGGAGGGGCATGGTTTCCCTGCCTCCACCGCCTTTAATGCGGCCTTATATCCCTTTTCCAAGAAGGGAAAGGCTCTAGTAGGAGAGGCCACAAAGGAGGGAAGCTTCTTACTCAAGGCGGGCACCTTTGAGTTAGCGAAGCCCCTCTCTTTCATCGAGCTCGCTAGTAACGCCTGAGCTTTACTATGGTAAAAAACTATGACCTCCTTCGGCTCCGTCTCCTCCTTTGAGGCTGGCTCCTTCCTAAGACGGACATAGTAGTCCGGATAAGAATCTTTGTTGGGCCAAAATTCCACTTCTTCCAGAGGAATTGCTCACAACTTTTCTGAAATCACGATCTTCCCGGTTGTCATTGGCATGTGTTCGGCATACCTCCAAGGATTGGTATCCGAGCACAAAGGAAGATCCTTCACGCTGAGCCGCTTCTGGGGCCCATGTGATGCTGCAAGTCTGCGTATCTCCAGTTTCATTGCAGCTTCCTTCTCATCATTCTTCCTTTGAATTTGTTGGATCATCTCAACAATGGAAGAAAGAGTCCTTCCCAGTTCATCTGGGATAGCAGACGATGTAGAGGGAACAGGTTCTGGGTACGTAATCGACACCTCGTCGATTTCTTCCTCTTCTACTTGAGGAGCCTGGAACAGCTCCTCCTCCTGACCTTCTCCTTGAAGGTCCTTCTCAGTAGAATCCGAAACCTCCGACATCCTATCATCCAATTGGATGTCTTGAAGGGCGGCCGAGACTTCAGAATCTACCAGATTCTGGGCAGTTGATACCTCCTCCTGAGGCTGGGGGATGATTGCATCAGCCGATGCTTTAGGGAAAAGGTAGGCCCTCATCTTCTCATTTGGAAGGTAGGGGCCTGAGGTGTTTTTCTGAAAACCCCTCACTCAGGATCGTAACATTTCCCTGGCAGCATCCCTTGACTCCGTCGACTTGGGGTCGTCAAAAGCCTCGGTAATCAGGGTCCCAATACCGGAGATCACCTCTGGAGGCTGCGCATGCTGTGTGCCTCTTGCAAAGTTGATGTCCACAGAAGTTCTTACTGCAGACATTACAGAACACACTCCCACACTTCAGATGGTCCTCCTGTAAAGAGAAGAAAAATCCATGCGGATCAAGCGAAGGCTTTCACTTATATTGAAACATTTAGCTTATATAGAAAAGCTATAAAAGAAAGAAGGAAAGACACATACTTGTATTTCCTGTCCAGTCAATTGCTGAAACCTCCCAAGATATTAAAACTAAGGTTAATTCTATTCTAGAATACCTTCTGTAATTTCCTAAACGGAAGTTTAAGGTGTAGTTCACACCTTGAGATAAAGTTTTAATATACGAGATAGAAAGAATACAGAAAGAACTTACTCTCTATATATTGTACGGTCTTAACAAAAGGCTGTACAAGATAACATTATGTATGATGAAGATCTTTAGTGTTATCACAAACTCGGTACTGTAGTTTTATTAATGCAGTATGTGCTACACTACAAATATAACAACTACTGTACATCGCATGCTGTTGTGCTGGCCAGCATGCGCCGGTACGTGCCGGCCGGCATCTACCCCTGTATAGTTCAAAGATATACTACCTTTAACTAATAGGCGGCAGCCCACTGATTCGCAACTGTGTGCCGGCTGGCAATCATTGCCAGTCAGCAGCTGAAAACACTGATACCCGGCTGCCGGCCGCTAATCGTAGTGGCCAGCAGATTCGGGCTGTGTTTCCACTGCCGGCAGGCAAAGGTAATAATACCCATGCCCGCTGGCAGTAGCCAAGAACCATAGAACGTCCACCTGCCCGGCTTTCGGCTGTTAAGCCGGCAGCCAGGTTAGGGGTACAACACAATAGTCAGAGAAACAGTATGGATGTAAGGTTATAAGGCGGCATTGCCGTACGACCTTCCATCCAGAAAGAGTGAACTTATGGAAGGGGAGACTGTAGCATTCAGGCTTCCAAAGAATCCATAGCCTGCCGGGCTCTACCGGCAGACATGGAAGGGAGACCAAGGGAGGTCTGTGGTTCATTCTGCAAAAAACAAGGGGTCTCTGCCAGCCGACACGTAATTGCCAGCTGGCAGAGAGCTGAGCCGGTCCTCCATCCTAACCTACACTATGTACTGAAGTAGGACTGCGGCCAAAAGATAATAAAAGAAAGAGAGGTGGGGAAGGGATAAGGGTCCTATAAAATTCGTTCTAGCAAGAGACACACTCAGCAGTTAGGGAAGCTCATCCTAACCAAGAGTTGTCTATTAGGGAGGAAGTCTGGCAATACTTGCTAACCTCCTCCCAACCAGAACAAAGTTAGGTGAAGTTATTTAGTCGGGCAACAGAGAAAACTCATTCTCCAGCCCGAGAAAAACAACACAGGACAGTCTGCTAGGCCACTAGAGGAAGGAATCATCTCTTACAGAATCATTCCAACATGGACTAGGGAAGCAAAGCTTCCTGTCTCCGTCCCTAACCAAGCAAAGGAGACTCATTCTCTATACTAGGAAGAAGCAGACCACAGACTGGAAACTCTGATGTTCTGCCCTAACCCAAAAAAACAGTCACTCTGGTTATCAGATCAGGACAGACATATCCTAGAATAGTTATACCTGAATTATTATACAGATAGAACCACTAGGATTAAGCCGAAGGCTTACAGAGGGAGAGAGGGATTGAACTTAGCTTCCGGAGGAGAAAAGAACAATCGGGGATGTGCGAAAGTATACTACTGTACCTAGAATACTAGACCAGGTAAGATGAGAATCGATTACCTAAATCACCGAAACTCTCTCGTATACAATCTTGGAAAAACATTCAACAATATCTTACATGTATAAAATATTTGCCTATAGCTTCAATACTATAACATTCGGAAAAACTTATATCATGCAAGAAAGTGCTAGTGCCAGACGTCTAGACTACGAAGCCTCGCGAAAGGCAAGATCGGTACCTCGACTCGTGTCGAAATCAGCGAGCTAAAACTGACAGTATAATATAAGCATTCCTAGCGGAGCTAAATAGCTAATTTATTAAAGCGTAACAAACCGGGAACGGCGCTCCAGCTAACTAAATGACCCATAAGAGCGAGCGATAGCATCCAGGATGCCTCTGGTAGGCAACAGCTCTTGTTTACGTTAAAATCACTTTTGATTTAATTAAAAACGACAAGAGCTTACATTTATACATAGTAAAGATAATACTCAACTTCCTAGAGGCAGAAGAGGCGGGAGAAGTCATCAAAATGTTGAAATAAATCCAAAATAACGAGAGAACACGAGGGAAAACACCGAGTAGTAGAGATACACGAAAAGGAATGAAGAGGGCTCTACCGCCTTCATCAGATACACACTGGAAACGGAATAGGAGAGATGCCTTATAAGCAGCTCTCTTTTCATTCTCGTTTCAGATTCTTGTCACTATACCCCCTCGAAGCGTTAATACTGTTCGGGGTGAAGATAGCTATATGAGGTGTCAAGAATACGTCCTCTGATATTATGCGATACCCCTGTGAGGTTATTTAGGGATATTCGCTCCAGGAGTTAGAATTCTGGATACCTTAAGGTTAAATTCTCTGGGAATATCACTGTAGTCAAATATACCCTAGAAAGTTACCTATTAGGAACTTCCATCAGGACGATATGGCCTAACCCAAATATATATATATATATATATATATATATATATATATATATATATATATATATATATATATATATATATGTGTGTGTAGATATATGAATATATATATATATATATATATATATATATATATATATATATATATATATATATATATATATATATATATATATATATATATATATATATATATCCAATTTACCT
>NC_090738.1:85323618-85326118 GCF_036898095.1 Palaemon carinicauda
GAGCCAGGGTGGTGGCATTCGCAAGGGCATCCTTCGTCCGAGCGAATGCCTGTTGCTGGGGCAAACCTCACTCGAGTTTTTTTGCTTTTCCTTTCAGGACGTCGTCGAGGGGTGACAGGGTTTGTGCGATGTTGGGGATGAAGCGCCTGTAGTAATTGACCATTCCCAGGAACTCCTGAAGTTGGCGGATGGTCGTAGGCATCGGGAACTTCATGATGGCGTCGACCTTGGTTGTCATGGGTTTTACCCCGCGCGAGGATACGCGGTGACCAAGGAAATCCACTCCCTCCGCACCGAACGTGCATTTGTCGAAGCGTACGACCAGGCCGTTCTCCTGTAAGCATTTGAGGACGGTGCGGATGTGCCCCCGGTGTTCCTCCTTGGTTTTCGAGAATATCAGGATGTCGTCGACGTAGCAGACGCAAAAAGGTAGGTCACCCGGAATGCTATCCATTAGTCGTTGGAAGGTCGCCTCGGCGTTGCGTAGACCGAAGGTTGAGTATGCGAAGATGTAGGATCCAAACGGCGTCACAATGGCAGTTTTCGGGATGTCTTCCGGGAATACGGGGACCTGGAAATAAGACTTGAGGAGGTCCATCTTGGTAAAATACTTCGCGCTGTGCAACGCGTTCATTAGGTCCTGCATGTTGGGGAGCGGGTAATGATTTGGCGTTGTGATGAGATTGAGGCACCTGTAGTCGCTGCAAGATCTCCAGGACCCGTCCGGCTTTTTAACCATGTGCAGGGGTGATGCCCAGGGGCTCGATGCTTTCTTAGAGATACCCATGCGTTCCATGTCCTCGAAGGCGCATTTGGCATCCTTTAGTTTCTGGGGCGGGAGGCGGCGGAATTTGGCGTGAGTGGGAGGTCCTGTCGTTATGATGTGGTGGTAGATTCCATGCTTGGACGGGGAACCTGGCGAGTGTCGGAGCTAGGGCTTGAAAACCTCGGGAAATTCTCGTAAGAGGTCGGCGTAGGGGTGCGTCGTTAC
The DNA here is from genome assembly GCF_036898095.1 of Palaemon carinicauda. NCBI lineage: Eukaryota > Metazoa > Arthropoda > Malacostraca > Decapoda > Palaemonidae > Palaemon > Palaemon carinicauda. Next base: position 85,324,610 of record NC_090738.1, read on the forward strand.
GGCGGATACGGACATTGTTGCAGGGCCATGTTCTAGGGCGCGGGACTGGCAGGTTCCCGTGTCGATGAGACGTCTGTTAGCGACATCGACGAGGAGTCCATGGTGGGCGAGGAAATCCGCACCGAGGAGGGGGCGATTGACGTCAGCGATAGCGAAGGGCCAAGAATACGAACGGCCCATGGTAGATATCTTGAGGGTCTTGATCCCATAGCACTGTATGGGAGATCCGTTGGCGGCGATGAGTGAGGGAGCGTTTTTGTTGGGACCATGGTCTAGGTCGGACTTGGAAGGTGGGAACGTTGACTGCATTGCGCCGGTGTCCACCATGAGTCTACGGTTGGAAATGGTATCGAGGATATAAAAACCATTCTTGTTTTGGTTAACTGCGGCTGCGATGGTGGCAGGTGGATGCTTCTGGCGTCATCTTCTAGGGAAACTGCATGGTGCTCTACATTTCTTAGCGTCACTGCCGAACTGTTGGTGGTAGAAGCACCATGTTTATAACCCTCTACTGGGTTAGTCCTAGGGTTCGGTCGCGTCGGTTGCGGTGGTTTCTTTCTTGATAGAATGTTGCTCTCGTCGTCCTCAAGGGCCATTGCCGAAGAGTCTATGGAAGAGCTGCTGCTGAAGGAGGAGAACGGAGGCGGTGTTGACGATGATGCTCCGAGACGAGATGCTTTGGAGGCCTCGTGGAGCTTCTGATCCTTCGACAGGAGTTCGTTCATCGGGAGCGTGTCGGCGTCTGTCAATTGGGCCCATACGTCCTGTGGTAGGCGTCGAAGAAAGATTTCGCGAGATAAGCTAATCTCACGTCGTCGGACCTTGCTGTCTGTTTCGGGGAGCCTAAGCAGGCCGGTTAGCTCGTCCCACGCCTTGACAGGAGAGGTGTCACCCATGGGCTTGCTGGCGAAGTCCAGTACTTTCTGTGCCCTTGCTGAGACGGAGAGGGAGTAGATACCGATGAGTTTCGTTCTCAGGTCGTCGTATGAAACTTGGCCGGCCTGGGCGTCGAACCATGGGGAAATCTTGTCGAATACCTCTTCAGGTATGGAGGTGAGAACGATGTCAGCCTTGGCGCAGGAGTCGCTGAGTCTAGCGACGCGGAAGAGTACGCCCGCTCTCAGGAACCAGGAAGCGGTGTTGTGTTGAGAAAAGGGCGGCAGTTTGACTTTGGGCGTGGAGGCGAGGCCGTTGCGTGCGATGGGCGTGTTGCTTCCTGCAACGTGACCAGACGACGAGTCGGCGAAGAGGTGAGAAGTTGATATGTCGGTTAAACTCATCCTACTGCCTTACGTTCACCGAAGTGTGGGAGAACCAAAGGCAGGCTCGTGCCTAAGGTAACGGAGTATGGAGAAGGTAGCACGGCCGTAATAAGTTCGTTAATGGCAAAGCCAAAACCACTGATGCTACTTTCAACTCCGGGGTCACCAATTGTAAGGACAGTGAGACAAGCGTCACCAAGATCAACTGATACTTTATTCGAATGTGCACGGGAGTATATTACAAGGT
>NC_090738.1:85333618-85353618 GCF_036898095.1 Palaemon carinicauda
ATATATATATATATATATATATATATATATATATTCTATATATATATATATATATATATATATATATTTATATATATTCTATATATATATATGTATATATATATATATATATATATATATATATATATACATATATATATATATATATATATATATATATATATATATATATATATATATATACACTTATCACTGCTTTTCTAGTGCAAATAACCTAATATAAGGTGTTCCTTGTGGGACCCTAAAGTTCTCTCCTTATTGATTTTCCAACGACTTTTTTCTTCATTCGTCAATTTCCAAGGTATGGGAGGAATAGACCACGACATACCTGAGGGAGTAATCAGTAAAACCCTTTAGAATCGTCACTTGTTCTTTTCGAATACAATAAAGCGGATGAGTTTCCAGTTCTCTTTCATTATTAGATATACGCAATAGGGAGCGAAAACGGACATGTATGGAGATACAAATATAGTCCAATACTTAAATAAAAAAAAAGGTTGAATGTATATTCCTAAAATGGCATTTAATATATTTTCCCATTCAAATGCCTCAAAGAATGAAGATTATTAAATTTTAGTATGTTTGCTAAATTATTTACTCTTAATTTCTTGAAAGTCGAAGTTAATTAAATTTTGGTAGGTGGGATTTAATTAACCCCACTTGAATTACGCACTTGGAAAGGTGTTTTTCTTTTTGCTGCAACATTATTCTATTCATATTCTGCACTTAGATAACTCACTTTCTGCAATCCATTATTCTCTCTATGAAACTTTTTATGTTTTATATAATAACTATGAAAGGGTGAACTTTAATCAAAACAAAAACAAAATATGAACCGGACTTTGAATACAATAAATAAAGATAAAAAAGAGACGACCCAATTGCTATTTGGAATCACCACAAATTAGTTTGCTGAAGCATGGGAGACTTGCTTATCTTGTTCAATTGGGCTCGGGAATTATTTTTTTTTCTTTTTTTCTTTTTTTTTTCTTTTTTTTATTCATATACTCTTTACAAGTTCTACGATCTTTGGTATTCATTTAATTATGCTGGAAATGCTGGAATTGGAAAAATAGATATTTCTCTCTTACAACGAAACTTATCAATTCTAAAGTTCAATTTTCTGTCTCCATAGAGGAGAGAATGAAATTGAGGTAAACACACTGCCGCCATTTCATTGATAAGAAAATTCTAAATAAATACATTTACCCCATCGGGATTAATCAGTCAATCTTATAGTTTTTATTGAAATAAGTTTTTGTAAATTACGTTTCTTTCATTAAATTTTCAAATCGGTAATGTAGTATCTTAATTGTATATACATTTTTCTTTTACTATATTCTCCAACTTTAAGCTTAATTATCTTTTTTTTTATACATTCTCAATTCGTTTTCCCCTTTCTTACTTTTTAAAACTTTTATTGATATATTTTATGTCCTATTTTCCAATTGAATAAATTTCATATTTCCAATGATATATTATTCGGTATTAATTTCTAATTTTCCGTTCTATATTATTGCTCTCTCTCTCTCTCTCTCTCTCTCTCTCTCTCTCTCTCTCTCTCTCTCTCTCTCTCTCTCTCTCTCTCTCTCTCTCTCTCCTTAAAACCATTTACAAAAACCAGAAATTCAAAAAGCAAAAACGTTCCAACATAAAAATGCGACGATCAACTAGATGCAGAAATGTGACCTTCGGTTCCACAAGCTGTCACTCGTAAAAGGTTATTTACGAGAAGAACCGTATCATCTCCATTCTGCAGGAATGATATTGGATGCTGAGATAGGAGCTTTCTATAGTGATGCCTTTATAGTTCCATGGCAGCTATGATTTAACGTATTTTTGCTCAGGTACCCGATCGGGTCTGACCACTTGTTGAGTTACAGCTTTCGTTTATATATTCCATATGAATGTTAAAGTAATAAAGATGAAGAAAATCTGATTCTTTCTCTCTCTCTCTCTCTCTCTCTCTCTCTCTCTCTCTCTCTCTCTCTCTCTCTCTCTCCTCTCTCTCTCTCTCTCTCTATATATATATTATATATATATATATATATATATATATATATATATATATATATATATATATATATATATATATGTATATATATATATATATATATATAATATATATATATATATATATATATATATATATTTACACACACACACACATATATATATATATATATATATATATATATATATATATATATATATATATATATATATATATATAATATATATATATATATATATATATATATGTGTGTGTGTGTGTGTGTGTGTGTGTGTGTGTATGTGTAAGTGTGTATATGTATGTGTGTATGTATACTAGTTCGTTCTTATCATTGCATTTCTTTTAGTGATTCTCTAAATTTCTTTGATCATTGATTTTCCATCGACCTTTTTCTTCTTGTGTTAATCTTCAAAATCTCTAGTTTTCTTTTTGACGGAATATCATTAAATCTTGACAATTTAGGATCTGATATTTGTTTGCAAATGGATCAATTTGATGCTCGTTCTTACATGAAATCATCATATATTGAGTTTGGATTGACAGAGAAATATCAATCACGAATTTATAGTATACCTAATATCTTCTTTTATAATATACTATCGCCATCATGTTAGTAAGGGAATTGTCATGGAAGAATACAAATGTCTATCACTCTCTTGTTCTCTTTAAGTCCAATTAATTCCTTCTTTAGAAATAGAAAAGAAACCTCAAACTTCTATAAAAAGTCAACCGGGGTTTATTATCACATTTTATCTAGTAAGTACTTCTATAAATAGAAGTACTTCTCATTTTTCTTTATTTATGAAATATAATATTATTACCTTTCCACTGGACCCTAAAGCAGGGCCCTCACATGGGGGAGGGCAGGAGGGGGGTGGCAAATGCCCTGGGGCGGAACTTTTTTATGGGCGGCAAAAATAGCCTGGACTCGCCGCCCCCCAAGATTGAAATAATAATAATTAGCGAGTAAAGGATAAAAGCTTTGAAATTCGTTACAGCAAATTATGACTTTTACATTTAGGCCTAAGCCATTAAAACCAACAAAAATTTAAATAGTTCCCCGATTTTTTTTTATTGCAATAGAATTAATCATCCTGACAATGAAAATCATGCAATTAAAAATGTTTGCTTCTAAATATCTTCGTTTTCTTTGAAATTTTCTTTTACATTTCCTGCTCCCTAAAGAATTATTTGGCAAAAACGAAGAAGTTGGTGCAGTGTGCAAAGGCATGGAGCAAAAATATGACGAAGACCTGAAAGCATCAGTGCTATGCCAAGAGATAAAAGATATAAAGTTCTTGGTAAGTAACAGAAAGCCGTGGAACTCCTTAGTGTTATTATGAAATATGGTGAATGATTCTCTAACCTCCAAGTGGCACTTAGGTTATTATTGACTGTATCCGAGCTTTGCAGAGCTTTCTTTTCTCACAAAATGTTCTTATCTTATCTACAGCATAACCATCAAACACGTATATATAGACGTCGCGTGAATACTTTCCTCTTCCTCTTGTAGACAATATCGAAGACAGCATTTCTATGGGCTATGGTTTTTTCTATTTAGATGTTGCTCCTTGGAAAGTCAAGATAGAGCTATAAATTACTTTATAACTTCAGAATACTAAACCAGAAAAAAAGTTGAATAACCTAAAACTACCGAACTACCAGACCAGTCACGCCGCTTATATAGGCCTACATATATGAAGAAAACTAGAATTGTTGCATGAGTTGTTTCAACTAATTTTGTATTCATAGCAATAAAGGTAAACTTGTATTTCATGGTATTTCAGTATTTTCAAGTTATTTACACACACACATATATATATATATATATATATATATATATATATTATATATATATATATATATATATATATATATATATATTTAAATAAATAAATACCATTATAAATACTAATATTTTTTCTCAGTTTCTCAAATTAGTTGAAAGAGCCTATGCAGCAATTCCACTTTTTGCAAAATATATATATAGTGTACCAACCGATCACATGATCGTACAAAGTAACGACATATCATTTTGTGTATATATTATGTTTGTTTATACGCTCTCCCTTTTCACTAACAAGGACCTGAAATAACATGTATGTTTTTTCTCACCGTTAACTGTTAACCGGTGCGGTGTCGGTTGAACAGAAAATCTCCTGTTGCATTGAACCTGAAATAACTGTCTCTTTTTCTCACCGTTAACTATTAACCAGTGTGGTGTCGATTGAACAGGAAATTTCCCGTTGCATTGAGTTTTTGTATATAGAGGCAAGTGTTCTGTAATAAAGTTACTCAGTTGCTTTCATCCTGCCTTTGAGTCACAACCTTCTCTTGGCTCGTTACATTGGTAACACCAGAAGTCGACTCGTCCTCACGCCTTCCACCCTCATCGCCCCTCCGGCGTTGGTACTATGGCGGACTTCACGGAAGTTGGCACTGCCGCTGTCCCATTGAAACTTTCGTCATTCCCCATTGGCTTTGTGAACAAGGAGACACCCCAATAGGATATGACGCCCTGCAGAAGTACTCGCCGTTGCCAGCCACCCGTATAGCAAAGCTTTTTCAGCTCAACAACTATTGGGGGACCAAAGGGCTTCGCTCGCCCTCAGGGAAATGACCAGTATCGCTCTCCTGAAACCTACCGCAGACGGCTCTCATCGTAAGGTGAACCTACTTCGTACCTTTTGGATATGCCGTTTACCTGAACCTATACGCGCTACCATACCAGATGTCGATAGTTCACCCATAAAGGACTTGATGACCAAAGCCGACTCCCTTATGGACAGCCACTTCAAGACCTCCAACAAACTGTCCATTCCTGATGAAGAGGTCGCCTATTCAACGTCAACCGAAGCAGACGTGAATGCCGTAGGACATACACGCCTATCCAGTGACGTGCCAAAGCGGCGACAAAGCCACCCACCACCCACCACTTGCTCGTATCCCAACCAACAACTTCTACAGCCACTTACTGCCTCCCATCCGCCGCAGTTTTGCTACTACCACAACAGATTCGAGGCAACCACGAAGAAATGTGCAAAGGATTGTCAGTGGCCAAAATATATGTAAGTAGGCCATTGCTTGTGGCGGTGGCCTCTCATGTTTCTAATCTTTTCTTTTTACATGACGTAGGAACTATTGTGTGATTCTTGGTAGACACGGGTGCTTGTTGTTCTCTTTTGCCAAGGGAACTCTTCAAGACACAACGTAGTCTGTCTACGTCTGCCGATAACGACCTACGGTTACGAGAACCTCACATTATCGTTTGGAAACGGTAAATTTGATTAGAAATTTCTCGTTGCTGACGTCACATTACCAATCCTCGGTGCGGATTTCCTCTCTTATTTCCACCTTTTGGTCGATGTCGCCCAACGACGATTGGTCTCCACGTCAGCTCACCCACGGATGCCTACGCCTACCTCCTCACGTCGTACCCGGAAGTTTTCCATCCAGAACACGGCCAAACGCCCACGGCTCCTGCCAAGCACCGTATTTATAATAATATCAAGATGATGGGACCTCCAGTCTTCGTAAAATTCAGATGTCTGGCACCGGAATGATTGGCAGCCGCCAAACAGACGTTCGCCGAGATGGTGGAAATAACCCTTTGCCAAAATACCTCCAGCCCATGGTCGTCACCCTTACACATCGTTCTGAAAAAAGACTAGTCCCTCTTTCCGTGCGGGTATTACAGGCGCCTGAGCATGCAAAGGAAATCGGATCACTTACCCCTCCCAAACATTGCCGACTGGACCTCCTACCTGCACAAAGCGAAGGTTTTCTCCACGCTCGAATTCCTGAAGGGGTATTATCAGGTGCTTATGAACCCAAAAGGCATCCCCAAGACCACCATCACCACTGCGTTTGGTACATACACCTTCAATTACTCCTGTTTTGGCCTTCATAATGCTGGGATCATGTTTCAATGTCTCATGGATGGCATCATAGGGGACCTCCCCTTCTGTGTACATTATGTGGATGACATACTTGTGTTCTTCTCCTCCAAAGAGGAACACCTCCGTTACCTGCGCATAGTGCTCGACTGCCTGCATCAAAACGGCCTTGTAGTCCGGTACGACAAGTGTACCTTTGGAGCCAACGAAGTGTCGTTCTTAGGGCACCGCATCACTCCTGAAGGAGTCAATCCCCTCTTTGAGGAGGTAGCAGCCTTTCAGGACTTCCCCGCGCCCTCGACCGTCAAAGCTCTGCTGGAATTCTTGGCCATGATCAACTACTATCACTGTTTTCTGCCAGCCATTGCTGCCACTCTTGCTCCCCTCTACGCCTCCCTCAAGGGCAAGCCAAAAGAGCTGAAGTGGGGTCCCCTACAAGAAGCGGCCTTCTGCAATACAAAGAAGGCCCTATCAACTGCTGTAGCTCTCACTTTTCCTATCCCACATGCCCCTCTCCTCTCCATCGATGCCAGCGACGTCGCTATTGGTGTAGTACTCGAGCAGGTGGTCATTGGCCTTCTTCAGCAGAAAACTGTCCAAGGCAGTATCGGGTTATTCTACCTTCGATCGCGAATTGCTGGTGGTACACTTGGCTCTCCGTCACTTTCCCCATTTCTTAGAAGGTACGCCCTTTGTCATTCGCACAGACCACATGCCTCTGGTGCACTCCTTCACTCGACAGTCTGACGCCTGTTGCACCTGTCAACACCGACTTCTCTCCGCCGTGGCTGAATACAATTGCACCCTTCAATACGTCCTTGGAAAATGAATCCCCTTGCCGTTGCCCTGTCAAAAAACACGTTGGCTGCCGCTCAATTGGGATTGGATTACAACGCCTTGGCTGATGCCCAACGACAGGATCCAGAGTATCAAGCATGTAAGGACATACAATATGTCCCTCCGCTGGGAAGACTTCCAACTCAAAGACTCCAACACCACCCTCCTCTGTGATGTCAGTACTTGTAGACCGAGACCTTGGATTCCTGCTCCCATGCGCCAGCAGGTTTTTTATTTCTTTCACGGCCTTTCACATCCCTCGTGCCATTCTACTGCACAGCTGCTGAAGACGAAATTCATTTGCCACGGCATTTCTAAGGATGCTAAGGATTGGGTCCGCGCCTGTATTTCTTGCCAAACTTCCAAAGTACCTCGACACACGGATTCAGGAGTGGGTACCTTTCCTCAACCTCGGAGTCGTTTCGCACACATTCATGTCAACGTTGTAGGCCCCGTACCCACATCACAAGGACATTGTTACCTGTTTACCGTCATCGATCGCTCCACTAGTTGGCCTGAAGCCATTCCCATGGAAACTGCAACGTCCGCCTCATGTACATTGCCTTTCTCTCAGGATGGATTGCAAGATTTGGTATCCCTGAGCATATTACTTCTGACAGGACTACCACTTTCAGCTCTCAATTGTGGACATCATTCGTGAATCTCCTGGGCATCACCCTACATCAGACAACGGCCTACAACCCCGCTGCCATTGGAATGGTTGAACGTTTTCATCGCATCCTCAAAAAATCTCTGATGTCCCACTGCAAGTATTCAAACTGGTTTACTCAGCTTCCCTGGGTCTTCTTGGGACTAAGGACCACTCCTAAAGACGCCCTCAACGTCTCGGCAGCTGAAATGGTGTATGGCAACCCATTAGTTGTCCCTGCCGAATTTTTTCCTTCTGCTACCTCCTCTGATGATCTCCAGCGCATACGCCACGTCAGACTTACAAGCCCCCAGCGAAGCCTCACATACCGACAGACTTGCACTCTACAACGCACGTCTTCCTACGCAATGACACTAGCAAGCCACCACTAACGCCCCCTTACACTGGCCCTTTCCTTGTGATGCGACGCAGTCCGAAAGCATTCCTACTAAACATTAGTGGCTAAGAATACTGGGTCTCCATTGATCATCTAAAACCTGCTTATCTCCTGCCAGATGACCCGCCTACAGTTCACCTCTCTAGATCAGGGTGCCCTATTTAACATGTACAGTATGTCATTTTTAGGGGGGGAAGCCATGTACCAACATGTGTCACACCATCGTACATAGTAACAACATTTCATTTTGTGTATATATTATGCTTATATCATCGCTCTCCCCTCGCACTAACAAGGACCTGAAATAACATGTATGTTTTTCTCACCATTAACTGTTAACCGGTGCAGTGCCGGTTGAACAGGACATTTACTGTTGCATTGAACCTGAAATAACGTGTCTGTTTTTCTCACCGTTAATTGTTAACCGGTGCGGTGTCAGTTGAACAGGAAATTTCCTGTTACATTTAGTTTTTGTATATAAAGGCGAGTAATCTGTAATAAAGTTTCCCAGTTGCTTTCATTCTGCCTTTGAGTGACAACCTTCTCTCGGCTCTTTACAATAGGCGATGAGACCGGTCTGCGGCAAAAATAGTCCACGGTAAAATGGAATGTGGCGAGATGGCCAGGACAAAATGTCCACTGGAAAAATGGCGACAGCGAAATGACCACGACTAAATGTACTACACCTATATATATATATATATATATATAAATATATATATATATATATATATACAGGCGCTCCCCAAGATACGAACATCCGTGTTACAAACATCCGGACATACGAACACAAATTGACGGAAGTCCAAACTTGTTCCTAAACATCCGTAGATTTCATCGCAAGTTTAAATTCTCTCTCTCTCTCTCTCTCTCTCTCTCTCTCTCTCTCTCGCCGTATTTTGATTTTTAATGCAGTTAATCTTCATATTTCTTTGAAAATTATTAAAAAATTCTTTATATCCTTATTTGATGTTTCTCGCCTTCCGCCAGAAGAAATATAACATAATCAGACTTTTTTTTCTTAACTTTACGGTAAGTTGTACTAATCCCATAACTAATGATACAGACCACTAAAACACTTGATATCGTTACTCGGTGTTTCGATTATGGGAATCGCTGTAATAAGATTACTCGGCAACATAATGAAAGGAAATCATTCAGTTTGTCAGCGCGCTTCCGCCAAATACATGACGTCACAAGATACGTGACGTATACTCTACAAAGAATGATTCCGTCGGTCAAAATTAAAATAGAAACAATCAGTAAACTATCCTTCTGCATATTATTTAACAATACCAAAACAACCATGAAGCAGTTAAATGCACAGTACTGTTACATACAGTAAATACAGTACAGTACAAGTCAGCTGATTTGATCAGCGCGTGAAAAGGTAAACATTACAGTACAGTACATAATGCAAATGGCCGTTTGTTTACGTAAGTTTCTAGCAAAAAAAAAAAAATGGGTAATGGAACAATAAAATAGCTTTCAGTACATTTATTTAAAAAGGAATTAATGTACAGTGCTGTACTAAATGTACAGTACACTATATTTACTTACGATTTTTACTTAAAGTCAGCTGATTCAAAAAATGCAGTGCATATGTATGGCCGATTGTTTTTGCAAGTTTCTATTATGTAGCGTGCATTACAGGATAATAAAACAACATACTGTACTGAACTTTACAGTATTATACAGACTACAGTAATATGATAAAGTAAAATATTTGTAATAACCTATTTTATATGAAATGGGGCTATTTGTTGACTTCTACGGTCGAGTTAGGTTAAGCTTACTCTAGACCAAAATTTAACACTAACGACTTACGAACAATCCAGCTTACGAACAGACTCTCGGTCCCTATATATATATATATATATATACATGTATATATATACCTATATATATATATATATATACATGTATATATATATATATATATATACATGTATATATATATATATATATATAAATGTCTATATAAACATATATGTGTGTATATATATATATATATATGTATATATATATAGTATATATATATATATATATACATATATATACACACACACACACACATATATATATATATATATATACGTATATATATATATATATATATAATCTGTATATATATGTATATATAATATATATATATATATGTATGTATATATACATATATATATATATATATATATACATATATATATATATATATATAAATATATATATATGTATAGATATATGTATATAAATATATATATATATATATATATAAGCATTTACATATATATATATATATATATATAAATATATATATACAGTATGTGTATATATATATATATATATATTTATATATGAATATATATATATATATCTATATATATATATATATATATTTATATATATATATATATATATACATATATATACATATATATATATATATATATAAATGTATATATATATTGTATATATATATGTATATATATAAATATATATATATATATATATATATTGTATATATATGTATATATAATACTATATATATAAGTATATGTATATATATACATATATCTATACTTATATATATATATATATGTATATATATATATATATATATATAATATACATATATATATATATATATACATATATATATATATATATATAGATATATGTATATAAATATATATATATATATATATATAAATATATATATATATATATATATATATTTATGCCCCCTGTGGCCGCGGGGCATAAAACAATTAGAATAGCGCCAACGTTATCCCTGTGTGTCGTAAGAGGCGACTAAAAGGGACGGGACGAGGGGGCTGGGAACCCCCTCTCCTGTAAAAGTATCCTGTGAGACAGCAACAAAGAGATGGAGCTGTGGGGAGAGTGACTGCTCCCCGCACTCTAGTTTTGGGGTGTTTGAATGTGCGTGGATGTAGTACGATAGAGAGTAAAAGATGTGAGATTGGAAGTATGTTTAGAAGTAGAAGGATGGATGTATTGGCCTTGTGTGAGACAAAGATGAAAGGAAAGGGTGAAGTGATGTTTGGTGAAATGTCTGGTAGAGTGTCTGGGATTGAAAGGGGAAGAGCGAGAGAGGGTGTGGCTTTATTGTTGAGTGAATGGATGACAGGTAAAGTAGTGGAATGGAAGGAGATATCATCTAGGTTAATGTGGGTAAGGGTTAGGTTGGGTAGGGAATGTTGGGCGTTTGTCAGTGCGTATGGGCCAGGTAGTGAGAAAAGTGAAGAAGAGCGGAATGAGTTCTGGAATGAATTAACTAGGTGTGTAGAAGGACTGGGTAGAAAAAATTATGTAGTTGTCATGGGTGACTTAAATGCTAGAGTGGGCGCTGGAGAGGTAGAATGTGTCATTGGGAAGTATGGCGTACCAGGTGAAAATGAAAGTGGTGAGAGACTGGTAGATATGTGTGTTGAACAAGAGATGGTAATAAGTGCTAGCTTTTTCAAAAAGAAAGATAAAAATAAGTATACATGGGTAAGAGTGGCAAATGGAAGAGTAGTAGAAAGGGCATTAATGGATTATGTGTTGATAACAAAAAGAATGTTTGGAAGATTGAAAGACGTGCACGTGTTTAGGGGTATGGCTAACGGTATGTCTGATCATTTTTTGGTGGAAGGAAAATTAGTTGTAGCAAAAGAGTGGGGGAATAGAGTAGGTGGATGTAAAAGGGAGCTAGTGAGGGTTGAAGAGCTAATAAAACCGGGGGTAAAAAGTAAATATCAGGAAAGGTTGAAAATGGCATATGACGAGGTGAGAGTAAGAGAAACTGGTAATTTAGAGGAGGAGTGGAAGTTAGCAAAAGAAAATTTTGTTGGGATTGCAAGTGATGTATGTGGCAAAAAGGTTGTTGGAGGCAGCATGAGGAAGGGCAGTGAATGGTGGAATGAAGGAGTGAAGGTAAAAGTGGAAGAGAAAAAGAGGGCTTTTGAAGAATGGCTGCAGAGTAATAGTATAGAGAAGTATGAAAAATATAGAGAGCAAAAGGTGGAAGTAAAGCGCAAGGTACGTGAGGCAAAGAGGGCAGCTGACCTGAGGTGGGGTCAGGGACTGGGTCAGTCATATGAAGAGAATAAGAAGAAGTTTTGGAAAGAAGTGAAGAGAGTAAGGAAGGCCGGCGCAAGAATTGAAGAGACAGTGAAAGATGGAAATGGAAGGTTGTTAAAAGGAGAGGAGGCAAGAAAAAGGTGGGCGGAATATTTTGAAAGTTTGCTGAATGTTGAGGATGATAGGGAAGCAGATATAATTGCGGTTCCAGGTGTTGAGGTGCCAGTGATGGGAGATGAGAATGAGAGAGAGATTACAATAGAGGAAGTGAGGAGAGCACTAGATGAAACGAGAGTAGGAAAAGCATCGGGTATGGATGGTGTGAAAGCTGAGATGTTGAAGGAAGGGGGTGTGACTGTACTTGAATGGTTGGTGAGATTGTTTAATGTGTGTTTTGTGTTGTCAATGGTACCAGTAGATTGGGTCTGTGCATGTATTGTACCACTATATAAGGGTAAGGGAGATGTGCATGAGTGTTGTAATTCAAGAGGTATTAGTTTGTTGAGTGTAGTTGGAAAAGTGTATGGTAGAATACTGATTAATAGGATTAAGGATAAAACAGAGAATGCAATCTTGGAAGTAGAGGGTGGTTTTAGAAGAGGTAGGGGTTGTATGAATCAGATTTTTACAGTTAGGCAGATATGCGAGAAATATTTAGCAAAAGGTAAGGAGGTGTATGTTGCGTTTATGGATCTGGAGAAAGCATATGATAGAGTTGATAGGGAAGCAATGTGGAATGTGATGAGGTTATATGGAGTTGGTGGAAGGTTGTTGCAAGCAGTGAAAAGTCTCTACACAGGTAGTAAAGCATGTGTTAGAATAGGAAATGAGGTGAGCGATTGGTTTCCGGTGAGAGTGGGGCTGAGACAGGGATGTGTGATGTCGCCGTGGTTGTTTAACTTGTATGTTGATGGAGTGGTGAGAGAGGTGAATGCTAGAGTGCTTGGACGAGGATTAAAACTGGTAGGCGAGAATGATCATGAATGGGAGGTAAATCAGTTGTTGTTTGCGGATGATACTGTACTGGTAGCAGACACAGAAGAGAAGCTTGACCGACTAGTGACAGAATTTGGAAGGGTGTGTGAGAGAAGGAAGTTGAGAGTTAATGTGGGTAAGAGTAAGGTTATGAGATGTACGAGAAGGGAAGGTGGTGCAAGGTTGAATGTCATGTTGAATGGAGAGTTACTTGAGGAGGTGGATCAGTTTAAGTACTTGGGGTCTGTTGTTGCAGCAAATGGTGGAGTGGAAGCAGATGTACGTCAGAGAGTGAATGAAGGTTGCAAAGTGTTGGGGGCAGTTAAGGGAGTAGTAAAAAATAGAGGATTGGGCATGAATGTAAAGAGAGTTCTATATGAGAAAGTGATTGTACCAACTGTGATGTATGGATCGGAGTTGTGGGGAATGAAAGTGATGGAGAGACAGAAATTGAATGTGTTTGAGATGAAGTGTCTGAGGAGTATGGCTGGTGTATCTCGAGTAGATAGGGTTAGGAACGAAGTGGTGAGGGTGAGAACGGGTGTAAGAAATGAGTTAGCGGCTAGAGTGGATATGAATGTGTTGGGTGGTTTGGCCATGTTGAGAGAATGGAAAATGGCTGTCTGCTAAAGAAGGTGATGAATGCAAGAGTTGATGGGAGAAGTACAAGAGGAAGGCCAAGGTTTGGGTGGATGGATGGTGTGAAGAAAGCTCTGGGTGATAGGAGGATAGATGTGAGAGAGGCAAGAGAGCGTGCTAGAAATAGGAATGAATGGCGAGCGATTGTGACGCAGTTCCGGTAGGCCCTGCTGCTTCCTCCGGTGCCTTAGATGACCGCGGAGGTAGCAGCAGTAGGGGACTCAGCAGTATGAAGCTTCATCTGTGGTGGAAATGTGGGAGGTTGGGCTGTGGCACCCTAGCAGTACCAGCTGAACTCGGCTGAGTCCCTGGTTAGGCTGGAGGAACGTAGAGAGTAGAGGTCCCCTTTTTGTTTTGTTTCTTGTTGTTGTCGGCTACCCCCCAAAATTGGGGGAAGTGCCTTTGGTATATGTATGTATGTATATATATATATATATATATATATAAATATATATATATATATATATATATATTTATATATATATATATATATATATATTTATATATATATATACATTTATCTATATATATATATATATTTATATATATATATATACATATATCTATATATATATATATATATATATATAAATATTAAGAGATATATGTATATATATATATATATATATGTACACACATATATCTATACATATATATATATATATATATATAGATATATATATATATATATATATATTATATATATATATATATATATATCTATATATATATACATGTATAAATATTTGTATATATTTAAATATATATATATATATATATATACATATACATATATATACAGAATATATATATATATATATATATATACATATATATATGTATGTATATATATGTATATATATATATATATATATATATTCAGTATATATATATATATTTATATATATATATATATATATATATTTATATATATATACTATATATATATTTGTACATGCTTAAATATATATATATATATATATATACATATATCTATACATATATATATATATATATATATAAATATATACATATATCTATACATATATATATATATATATATATATTTATATTCTGTATACATATATGTATATATATGCATATGTATATATATATATATATATAATATATATATATATATATATGTGCGTGTGTGTGTGTATGTGTGTGTGTGTATATGTATATATATAGATATGTAGTATATTCCATTCTCTAATAAATAATGAAAAGCATATATGTATTTATTTTCCTCCTAATTCTGATATGTAAATAATGAATGTTTGATAATGAAATTTATTGTTATGGTTAAATATTTCTGTCCTGCTGATGGAATTTTTTTTTTAAATCAATCTATTCTCTTTTACTTCAAAGTCTTCATTGCTGTTGACGTGTATTTATGAAGCAAAAATTAAGAGTTGTTAACTTTGTAATTTTGTAAGTTGCTTAATATAAAATACTTTTTCACCAGTGTAATTAATCTGTTATTATATATTTCGATATCCTGTAACTCAGACTTACAGTTTAGTTAGGTTTCTATATACTTGGCCATGGATGCAACGTGATTAAAAAGGGGGTGGGATTCGAACTGGTTGATTAGTGCTGAATTTAGGGGTGGGAGCGAGAGGGGGGGGGGAGGGGGAGCGGGCGTCACTAATACCTTTTCCCCAGGGCGACAGTCAGGTATGTGAGGGCCCTGCCCTAAAGTACCTGATGAAGTTACTTAGAAAATTCTGCAATGTGATAACTAAATACTCCAAATTAAATTATTGACGTAATTAAAGTGTCTGTCCTCAGAAAGTCCTAAAAAAGCATATCTGCCGGTTTTAGGAACTAAAACTTACGGCAAACATTTATTATAAACGCACTAAGATCTTAATAAATCTATTCAAGTGTCAGAGTTAATCAAACTTCTTTTTTTCTTATTTCTACTATTTCATAAACTTCTTGCACATCTATAACACATTTTGGTTTTAGTTCAAAGCATTTAAATTTATAATAAAAAAAAAAATTATGAACCAAATGGTCGGTGAATAATTTATTTAAATTTTTTATGTATTATACATTACTTAAATTTATTGGTAGTTAACTTTAAGAGTTATTCAACTAAAGTGATACAATTTATGACATGTTTCTGAGATTTGACTTTTCCTCACTGAAAACTTCTTGTAAACATTTGTTGGTGTATCGTAATGTTTAACATTAAATGTTGGTATTTTATCACTGCCGAAAATTTCTCTAAACTATATGTTTGATGCTAATGATAATTACATTCGTACATACAAATGTCATACAAATAATATATTCATTGTGATATTTCTACACGTTCTAATCCATTTGTTTTTAAATGATTGATTTTAGAAGTTTTCTTTCATTTTTATTTTATATAACATAATAATCAAGTTGCATAGACAAAGGAACAAATTAATAAAGAAAAAAGTAATTAATTAGATAAACGATTGAATAAACCATTCTTAAATAGGTAAAATAATGACTGAAAAGAGTGTAGATATCAGAAAAAAATATTGATTAAAAAGTAGACAAATTCTTTATCATATATCGTGACTTGATATAAATAGTAAATAAAGAAAATCTATAAGATTCACATTCAAAATCGATAGTTGTATATGATGATTAAAGAAAAATACAGAAATGCCTCACAACAGGAAATTGATTGATTCTGTAATGGCTTTCGTAAAGTGATTTTTTTTCGTCTTGTGAGTCGCCTTTTACATTTGAATAGCCTAATTCGTTCCAAACCCTACGAAAACACCACATTAAATGATTATAAAAAAGATATACACCACTAAACAACACTAAATGTATGACAAGTACTGTATTTGGATCATTCAACAATAAATTAACCATTGGTAACCTGTAAACGAAGTGTATAATTAGAGAAAGCAGTAAAAATACAGTAAAAGAAAATGTGGAACCTTACCTTTATAGTATGGCGATGTCCGGGAGCCAAGTGGTGGGTGGTAGAGGAGTAAGTAAGCAGGTAGAGGAGGATGACAAACGGTGGAAAACGTTAACAAGTGGTAGAAAACGTAAACACTTAACCTTACAAAAAAGACGTATAAATGGCAGATAACATTAAAACTTAATTTTAGGAAATATTTTCAAATTGCAGGAAATATTAACTCTTCTTCTTTTTCCTAATTTTGTGGATTATTTTTTACTACACGTTTCGTATTTTCTGGGTTTAACTACACTACGTATTTTTTTCATCACTGTCACTTTTCTTTCGTTTCTTAGCTGCCACCTGGTCTGGTTCTGCCAAAAGCCTCTTTTTGAAATAATCAACCAAAGAAGCTTGTTTCTGCCTGCTTCTTGAAATTTTCCTGAAATGACTTAGGCAAACTTCATTCCAGTACTCAAGTGCATGACCTGTGAGAATTTTTTCTAGGTGTCTTTTCTACGAGAGCCACCATTTTAAAGTAGCTATCTAGACCCTCCTGAATTCTTGCCGTTGTCAGTGGGTCATCCCCCCCTCTCCCCGCTGTACTCTTCCTGAACGATATTCACTCACATGGCCTCCAACTCCTTCAGGTCATCAGTCATTAGTGCCTCTTGGTGCTCCTTGATAGACACATCAATGTTGGCCTCATCAACTCCATACCCATGGACTTCCCGAGTGTGACGATCTTGGCAACTTGAGATTGAGGAACAGTTTCAGGATCTTCAACATTTTCGGAATCTGCTTCAGCTTGGTCTGAGGGAAGCCCTCGAAATCTCGTGTGGAGACGGCATCAGGCCACAGCGTCTTCCAAGCAAAGTTCAAGGTGTGCCTCAAAACCTCCTGCCAAGATTGATCGATGGTTTTGAGGCATATGACAATATCAAAATGATCCTTCTAAAATTAACGAAGGGTAAGGTTTGTGCTCTCAAGGATTTCGAAACATCACTTGAAGAGATATTTCGTATAAAGCTTCTTAAAATTTTAAATCACTTGTTGGTCCATGGGCTGGAGGTAAGGGGTGGTGTTCGGTGGAAGATAGGGAACCTTGATGAAATAATATTCTGCTACAATATCTTCCTCGATGGCAGGAGGGTGAGCAGAGGCATTGTCCAGCACCAGCAGGTATTTCATAGGGAGGCGCTTCTCTTCCAAATAGTGTTTCATAATCGGGCCGAAACAAATATTTATCCACTCGATGAACAATTGTATTGGTACCCAGATTTCCATTAGTCCCCCACAACACATGAAGATTTTCCTTAGTGACTTCGTGGGTCTTGAAGGCTCGAGAAGTATCAGAGTGATACACCAGCAGGTGTTTCACCTTGAAATCCCGACTGGCATTTGCACAGAGTGCAAGGGTAAGCCTGTCCTTCATGGGCTTATACCCGGTTAGCCTCTTTTCTTCTGCCATAAAGTATGTTTGACGGGGGCTTTTTTACCAGAAGAGTCCAGTTTTGTCGCAATTCAAGACTTGCTGGGGACTGTAGCCTTCCCGGACAGTCAACTCGTCAAAGGTCTTAACAAACGCTTCAGCTGGTTTCGTGTCCGATCTTGCAGCCTCCCCATGACGCACCACTGAATGAATCCGTGAGCGTCTTGAATTTTTCAAACCACTCATGAGAAGCCTTGAACTCTGGGGATGCTTGCTTTGACGTTCATTCTCCTGTGTCGGCTTCGGCCTGAGCATGCACGAGATCTCCGAAAATGGCGCTGGCTTCCTGGCAGATTATTGCCTTGGTGATAGTGACTCCAGCCATTTCTTTGTCCTTTATCCAGACATGCAGCAGTCTCTCCATCTCATCGTAGACGTGCGTCCTCTTGCTGGAGAAAACAGTTACTCCCTTAGAAGGGGTGGCGGCCTTGATAGCTTCCATCTTCTTCATGATCGTTCCTATCGTAGATGGATTTTGGCCATAATCCTTTGCCATCACCGTTAACCGCATAACAGCCTCGTATTTCTTGATTATTTCCATCTTCATCTCCATGGAAAGCATCATCCTCCTCTTTTCCTTGACATCAGTGAATTTCTTGGGACCCATGTCTAATGATCTAACATAATATCACAGACAATACAGTGCAATTGTTACAAAAGCAAAATCACGAACACTAAGTCAGTGAATGAGTACAATACAGCTGCCGAAACGAAAAGACATAGGAACACCAATGCGAAGATGCATGATGGGATAGAGTTCAGTAGATGCTGACCAATAGAAGAGCAGGATCTTATGGTGGTAACTAGCATTCGAGTAGGGAGATAACCAATCTGAGAGCAGGAGGATGGTAGCGAGTTTACAGTCTGGCAGCGCAGGAATTTTAAAATCAGTTTGAGACGTGGTCGGGCTCTTGCACTGTACAGCCTTTCATTGTCCGAAACATTTTTCGTGATGCAAGTCGTGAAATTCTTTGCATATCGTTTCGCAGAGTGAAAATTTCGTAAGCAGATTCTCTCATTTCGAGAGGTTTGATAGTAGTTGATAAATAAATCCAGTTGAATGAAAATCCTAAACTTGTCTTTGAAATAAGAGTGCAATTTGACCTATTGATTAAACTTATTTCCGATTCTGTGAGAAGTGTGTATCTGTCTGTCCGGTTGTCTGTATGTCAGTCTATTTCTCTACGTCTATGAAGTGGAGCGGGAGGAACGAGTAGTATATTATTTTGTTCACTTCTATTTTCTGTCTATGCCAAGTTTATCTCTCTCTCTCTCTCTCTCTCTCTCTCTCTCTCTCTCTCTCTCTCTCGTTTTTGTTTACTTTTGAAGTGGAGTTAGGAAGTAACCGTGAAAAAAAATTGAAGGCTTTGTCGTTCATTTATTACACAAAACAAAAGGTTTCCTCCTGGCTGTAAAGTGAGATAGAATTTAGCAATCTAGTATAGTTAGGATCCTACCTCAATTTAGTGATGTTGCTCTATTGTATAGTCTCTCTCTCTCTCTCTCTCTCTCTCTCTCTCTCTCTCTCTCTCTCTCGCTCTCTCTCTCTCTCTCTCTATCACACCACTCCTTTTATTCGTATTATTTGCTAGCTGCATTAGCGTTAGGATTAAGCTAGTGAAAGGCACCTTCCTGGTGCGTCTTTCTTAGAAGATGAATTTAAGAAAAACCAGTTTACTTAAGAAAAAGTGGGCACATGCTGCACCATTTCTAACATATCAAAACTATTCTTAATCAAGGGAATAAATATTTTCCATTGAAATGGATACTTGTGCAAGATATCTAATAGCAGATTTTAATTTTGAAACTTTTATATTTTCTGTTACCATTCTGATTGGGAGTTATGTTCAAGAAAAAAAATACTTCCTTTAGATACTTCCATAATGTTCAATTAATTATATTCGTTGATATGTAAATTAGAATATAAAATTAATCCTATGGAGAAAGTAAATCAGGTAACGAAATCACATTCAAAATAGTTTTTAAAGAGCTAATTTATTCAAATATATCCTTGCCACAAAAATTGGAAGTAACCTACAATAAAGGTCTGGACATGTATCATCGTCTGATATTTATTCGGTGCATACTTCTGTGTAATTGAATCGCTAACCTGTAATAA
>NC_090738.1:85361118-85368618 GCF_036898095.1 Palaemon carinicauda
ATATATATATATATATATATATATATATATATATATATATATATATATACTCACAAACATATATATACATACATACATATATATATATATATATATATATATATATATATGCAAATATATATACACATACATATACATACATATATAAATACATATAAACATGTATAAATATATATATATATATATATATATAAATATATATATATATATATATATATATATATATATATATATATATATGCATACTGTATATATACATATATATATATATATATATATATATATATATATATATATATATATTTATATATATATATGCATACTGTATATATACATATATATATATATATGTATATATATATATATATATATATATATATATATATATATATATGTGTGTGTGTGTGTGTGTGTGTGTCTGTATGTGTTTGTGCATGTGTATGTGTATTGTTGTTTTTTATGAATTGAATTTAGAATAAAATTCCGTGTATTGGTGTCCCCTTCTCTTATCCGCAAATAACTTTGTCTCAGATAAATTTTTTAAACTCAATTTGCAAAAAATTCTTTTGTGGAGGGGGAATAAGAGACTACCGGCCATTTGTTTCCCTAGTTGCCTATTTCTTCTGCAATGTGGAAGTCACCTTTATCTGCCACAACACTTTTACATATCCTTCCTTTTTCATCTTGTTTTCCTTCTTTTACTTCTTTTTACTTTGCTCTCTCTTTAATCGTTTGGGATTTTAATGACATTTTGATATCTATAGAAGCTACAACTAAAATATTCTACTCATTGTTTTTTCTCTTTGTATTCAGTCTCTCTCTCTCTCTCTCTCTCTCTCTCTCTCTCTCTCTCTCTCTCTCTCTCTCTCTCTCTCTCTCTCTCTCTCTCTCCCCTTAGGTTGTTTAGCCTATCACATATGACAAACGTTTTTCAATCAGGAAAGCTGTTTACTTCAATACATGGTTCTTAAAGAGAACGTTCCTTCTTTTATGTCCAAAAAAGACAAAGGAGTTTAAGTAAACATTCTTCACTTGTTTTTCCATAAATTCACTGAAATTGCTTCAGAGAATAATTCATCTTTGTTAAACGTGTGCTAAAAATATATCTTTTCAACCTCTATAGATAACAGCTATCAATGATATTGAATGATGATTTATTATTATATTTTGGGGGGATTA
The DNA here is from genome assembly GCF_036898095.1 of Palaemon carinicauda. Lineage (NCBI taxonomy): Eukaryota > Metazoa > Arthropoda > Malacostraca > Decapoda > Palaemonidae > Palaemon > Palaemon carinicauda. The sequence continues at coordinate 85,362,298 of NC_090738.1, forward strand.
TTTAAGTCATTGGCTTGGCTAATGTAACTTTAGAAATATAACTAGGAATTAAAGATAATTCTCAATGTTACTCTGAAAAAAAGTCCCATTGAAGTGAAAACATACAAATGATTTTGACAGCCAACTAATGATTACTACAAATATAAGAATAATTGGATACACATACAAGTAATATACACACTTGTCCACACACAAATACACAAACCCACACACACACACTCAGACATATATATATATATATATATATATATATATATATATATATATATATATATATATATATATATATATATATATATATATATATACATATATATATATATATATATATATATATATATATATATATATATATATATATATATATACGCACTTGCATCCCCTTTAGAAAAGTCTATAAAACTTTTAGCTTTTTACTTTTGTAAAAATGGGTCTATGATATGTTTAGCATTTAAGTGAGCGTCAATGGAAGAAATCCAAGACTCGGCATTCTGAGGTAAGAACCCATTGACCCGACCTTGAAAAGGAAGGATAGCTGAACGAGCACTTACTAGGGTAACTATGGGAGCGGGGATGGGGTTACTCGGTCCGGGGATGGGGTTACTTGGTCCGGGATTTCAAGGAGGTGTCATGTTTAATTTAATTTTTTTTTCATCTCTACAATTCCTTGCAATCCTATCAATATCTCTATATGAATACAGACGTCCACTGCGTAAACGCATAAGCACTATACAATAAAGATATGTTGCAGATTATAACACAATCCCCCAAAACAATGATACTAATATAAAGATATTTCCCGAGAACTTCTGAAAGAAAATGGAATTAGCACAGAGAAATTAAATTCTAGACGAAAATTCGAAGTTGAATACAGTTTCCTTTAATGAAGGAAAAATGAAGATTTGCAAACAACTCACCCCAGCAATAATGGACGATAGACTCGTGACAACAACACTTCACTGACTAAAACTGAATGAATAAAGAAATGTACTTAGCTTTTCAGTATATATGGGCGATGGGCGATGACGTCATTTCCTCTCTCTCTCTCTGGTTTGCGAGAATTTAGTTGTGTTGATGAATGTTTTCGAATTGATATCCCGTCGTATTGTTGAATATGTTATTTCCTGGATATGATTCTTGAATGTTTTAGTAAACGTTGATAAAGTCGAATGCCATTCCTTCGTCTTCTTAAGATCTTGATTGAAGATCCAGTTCCTGAGTTTGTACACTATTTATAGTTGATGTGCGATGCGTTCATTTCTTCGGTAAATGTAGATACTTCGTCAAAATTTTAGATTCATTACTGTTGTAACTCCTAAGTATTACAGTTTAAATCGCTGGTTCTTAAAGTTGAATCGCTGGTTCGTAAAGTTAAATCGCTACCACCAATTGTTGGTGTGGTACTGTTATAAACATACATTAGTGGTCTATCTCATGTCTCTTCAATGTGATATATAGTTGTTAGACTTGTAGGTTACTTCTTCTGAATAAGTCTAAGTAAGTTAACTTTTAAACCGTTTATTAGTAGCTCCATCACAGGAGTATGGATGGTTTGGTCGGATGACCATTCCGTATGACAATTGAAAAAGAACTCCCAAAAATATCAAGTTTGGTGATAACGTTTCATTAGTTATCTCAGTATTTTACATAAGTATGATTACACAAGATTACTACCGGAACACATCTGTTTCCGTCCAAAGATCAAATAAGTCAACGGTTTCTCACGGGATGCTTGTGTTGTGTTTACTCTTCATACAAAATGTTACATTGCAATGATTTAGCTAGGTCTTGACTTTCACATCCTGTTATGACTTGACGTTCCCACACTCCTAACTTCTCCATTAATCCCTTAAGTCATGGATTCTATTATGAAATTATTACACATGTCCTTTAAAAAATTATTCATTGCTCTTTAATAAATTTCCCACACAAATACGAAAGAATTTCTATTCAATCATTACCTGTAGAACCAATTGCTGTTATTTAGATCCCAGGTTTTTTAAGTTGGATACGATTCAACTCTGACCCTTATTTCGGGGATACTTTTTCTTGCCAATGAAGAGGTAATTGTTTCGGGATTACTCTTGATTTCCCGCTGAAATCAATTGAAGAGATTTTTATTTTAATTTGTTTGAGGAAAAGGCGATTTTTTGTAAAGGGAATTACATTGGCCTAAGTGAATAGTTACCTTTGATAAATGAGTATTTTATTTTGATGTTGTTGCTGTTCTTAGATTATTTTATTTTATCTTGTTTCCTTTCCTCTCTGGGGTAATTTCCCGGTTGGGGTCCCGGAGCTTATAGCATCCTGCTTTACCAGCTTGGCAGGTAAATAATAATAATAATAATAATAATAATAATAATAATAATGATAATAATAATAATAATAATAATAATAATAATAATAATAATAATAATAACTAATAAATTACTTCAGAATTCACTTCAAAAATTTGATTAAATTAAAAGATACTTTAGTATTTTCACCTGTTTTTCTTTGTAATGTTGTTCTACGTCACATTTTTTTTTCTTTTTTGGTAGGCGGGAAATATGTTGTGATTTTTCCATCTTGTAATACATATAAAACAATCATGAAAAACCATTTCTATGTAACAACTCAGTAATTATCACTTATCTATTGAAATTATCATCTAAACAATTCTTGAACTGTATTAACTCTTTATTAAATATTAACTATAGATAACAGAGTTGTTTACCATTAAGAAATAGGAGAGAAATTAGTCTTGATTATCGTAATGTCCTGTTATTCCCCAAAAGGAAATTGGAATGGCCAGAATGATTACATGATATCACAACAAGCTGATTGGAAAAGGACTAGTAAGTTCATGAGATTGTGTCACCTTCTGATGTCGTTTGGAATAGGTCCGGTTTATTGAAAAAATGCCAATGAGTAACTAGAAGAAGATAAATAAGAAATTTTATGACCTTCTACAGCAAGTGTTTCTAATTGGAGACATGCATATGATTAAAGGCACTGCCACGTTTCTCATTAACCAGCTAATATTTATGATAATCTCAATCAAAAACATAGAATTATGCCAACATTTCTTGTCCAAACCTCTGTAGCTTTTGTTTAAAGATAATTTTTAAACTTAGAAGAGATTATAAGTTTTTGTTTTCACAGATTATCATTAAATATAGGCCCTTTATTTTATCTAACAATTGTCCACGAATTTACCAGCTTGATGTTCATTCTTCATATAATTATTCTATATTAAGTACTGATTATCACTGATTTTATGATTGATTTTGGCATACTATCACCTTCATTTTAGCATTGCAATTATTATGGAGAACTAAAAGCTTCTATCACTTTCTTATTCTCTTTCTGTATCATTAATTGGTTCGCTAGAAATAAAATAGAAATATCAAACTGATGTGAAAAGTCGATCTTGGGTCATGTTTAATCTAGCAAGTTCATCTGTAAATGGAACTAACGCTTATTTTTGTTTTTTTTCTTTCTAAAATGAGTAATTCTTACTTTTTCACTGAATATTAAAGTACCTAATTACCTTATTTTGAAAACTCTGCAATCTGATAAAGAAATATTGTTAGTAAAATCTTATAAATAACTAAATTCTTGACGTGATTGAAGGATTTAGCTTCGGAAACCTTTAGCAACACAACTCTGCTATTTGTAAAAAGCAAAGCTTTTTGCAAACATTCATCATAAACACATTAAGACTCTTAATAAATCCATTAAAGATTTAGAGTTGATTAAACTTTTCTTTTTCATATTTCCAATCTTTCATAAACTTTTTGCAGAAATGCTTTCACTCTTTTAATTTTCACCTTAATTTGGTATTAGTTCAAGGCATCTGTATCTATAATTGAAAAGGTGGATTACCCGTATGATCGATTTATTAAATATTTCATTTTTCTTTATCTTACATTACTTGAATTCATTAATTGTTAACTTTAAGGATTATGTAAATAAGTGATAAAATTCCCGAAATATTTTTGAGATCTGACATTTCATCACTGTCATGTTTCTTCATTTCACTGACATAAAAATCCTTGTAATCTTTATCAATAAAGGTTGGAACTTCACCACTCAAAATCTTGTAAGTAAAACAGCATAAACCAGAATTTGTCTCTCAGTTATGTATTTAATGCTAATGGTGATTACATCAATACATACAAATATCCTCCAAATGATTTACTTCATTCATTATGATATTTCTACACGTTCAAAGCCATTACATAAAAACGTTGTTTGTGAAAGATTGATTCTGTAATTTTTCTATAATTTTCATTTTTCATAACATTTCAAAATAAAGTTTTCTTGACAAAGGAACAAATAAACAAAGAAAAAGTGATAAATCAGGTAAAAGATTGAATAAGTAATTCTTATATAGATAGAAGTAAATAAAGAAAACTATGAAATTCACTTAAAAATCCGTAGTTGTAAATAATGATTGAAAAGAAAAAAGTCGATAAACAAATCCAGTAGATTCCACATCATAAACTTGTCTTTGAAATAAGGGTTCCATTTGACATGTCGATTAAACGTATTTTTGATTCTGTGACTATTGTATCTGTCTGTCTATCTGTATGTCTGTCTGTCTGTCTGTCTGTCTATTTCCCCATAATTCCCGTCTCCGAAGTGAAGCCGGAGGAAAGAGTAGCGCATTATATTCTTCACTTTTATTTGAACATTTTCTGGGCAATATCTCTCTCTCTCTCTCTCTCTCTCTCTCTCTCTCTCTCTCTCTCTCTCTCTCTCTCTCTCTCTCTCTCTCTCTCTCTCTCTCTCTCTTCTTTTTTGTGTATTTTTGAAGTAGAGTTAGGGAATAACCTGTCTGAAACATTGAAGGATTTATCGTCATTTTGTTACAGGAAACAAACGTCTTGGTCCTGGAATAGCATTTCTGAAACACGAACAAGACGGCATATATATATATATATATATATATATATATATATATATATATATATATATATATATATATATATATATATATATAAATATATATACATATATATATATATATATATATATATATATATATATATTTATATATATATATAAATATATATATATATATATATATATATATATATATAAATATATATATATATATATATATATATATATATATATATATATATATATATAAATATATATATATATATATATATATATATATATATATATATATATATACATATATATTTATATATATGTATATATATATATATATATATATATATATATATATATATAATATATATATATATATATATATATATATATATATATAAATATATATATATATATATATATATATATATATAAATATATATATATATATATATATATATATATATACATATATATATATGTATATATATGTATATATGTATATATATATATATATATATATATATATATATATATATATATATATATATATATATACAATAATTGTATGTTGCATTGCTTGTTAGTCTATTTGTGATTCCCTTTTTCCTCGCCTATCTTTAGTATTACCTCTGTTAAATAAGGCTCGATTAACTCGAAAGAAAAATCTGCAGCTTCTCATTCCATTTGTTAGAAGGGCTGAAACATATTCTTCTAATTCACGAAATAGAATCTTTTATTCTGAAATGTTTTTCATTTCCTTCAAAACTTCTATGAAATGAATAGGTTATAAAGGAAGGAAATATTTTCTTTTCAGAAAATGTCAATAACATGAATTTGACTTTTAAAACAATCATCTGGGTTTAATTCATTCTTAATTATGCTGTAACTATTGAAACGTATAGATTAACATATGCGCCGTCACGTTTAGCATATTAAAGCCCAGTGGGTCACACCAGTCCTTTTATTCCCATCATTTGCTAGCTGCATTTACGTTAGGACTAAGCTAGTGTAAGGCACCTTACTGGTGTTTCTTACTGAGAAGATAAAGCCAAGAAATATAATATTAACTTTAAGTAAAATGAGCACATCCTGCACCATTTCTAACATTTCAAACCCATTTTAAATCAAAGGAATAGATATTTTCTATTGACCTGGATAACTCTGCAAGATATCTAAAAGTAGATTTGAATTTCATTACTTTTATCTTTTTATTACCATTCTGATTTGGAATTATGATATAAAAAAAATACTCTTTTTGAATATTTCCATAATAGACAATCAATTATATTTTTTGATGTATAAATGACAATCTAGAATTACCCCTTTAGAGAAAGTAAATCAGGTAAGGGAATCCCATTCAACATAGTTTTTAAAGAGGAAAGTTAGTCAAATATATCCCTGACACTAAAAATGGAAGTAACCTACAATAAAAAG
>NC_090738.1:85378618-85386118 GCF_036898095.1 Palaemon carinicauda
CACGTTTCAACGTCTCATGGATAGCATCTTAGGGGACCTCCCTTTCTGGTTATGTTATGTGGACGACATACTTTTGTTCTCCTCCTCAAAAGAGGAACACCTCCATCACCTGCGCATCATGCTCGACCGCCTGCAACCAAACGGCCTTGTAGTCCGGTATGACAAATGTACCTTTGGCGCCAACGAAGTGTCGTTCTTAGGGCACTGCATCACTCCTGAAAGAGTCCATCCCCTCCTTGAGAAAGTACCAGCCGTTCAGGACTTCCCCGCGCCCTCGACCATCAAAGCTCTGCAAGAATTCTTGGGCATGATAAAAAATTATCACTGTTTTCTACCAGCCATTGCCGCCACCCTTGCTCCCCACTATGCCTCCCTCAAGGGCAAGCCAAAGGCCCTGAAGTGGGGTCCCCTTCAAGAAGTGGCCTTCTGATATGCAAAAAAGGCTCTATCAACAGCTGCAGCTCTCACTTTTCCGATCCCACATGCCCCTCTCCTTCTCTCCACCGATGCCAGAAACGTCACTATTGGTGCAGTACTCGAGCAGGTGGTCAACGGTTCGCCCCGCCCATTAGCCGTCTTCAACATAAAAGTGTCCAAGGCAGAATCGAGTTATTCTACCTTCGATCGCGAATTGCTGGCAGTGCACTAGGCTGTCCATCACTTTCACCATTTCTTAGAAGGTATGCCCTTCGTCATTCGCACAGACCACATGCCTCTGATGCACTCCTTCACTTGACAGTCTGATGCCTGGTCCACCCGTCAACGACCACATCTCTCCGCCTTGGCTGAATACAATTCCACCATTCAATTCATCCCTGGGAAAATGAATCCCATTGCCGATGCCCTGTCAGGAAACACGTTGGCTGCCATTCAACTAGGATTGGATTAAAATGCCTTGGCTGAAGCTCAACAACAGGATCCAGAGTATCAAGCATATAGGACATCCTGCACGTCCCTCCGTTCGGAAGACTTCCCCCTCGAAGGCTCCAACACCACCCTCCTCTCTGACGTCAGTACTGGTAGCCGCGACCTTGGATTCCTGTTCCTATGCGCCGGCAGGTGTTTGATTTCATTCATGGCTTTTCATATCCCTCGTGCCGTTCTAATGCACAGCTGCTGAAGACGAAGTTCATTTGGTACGGCATTTCTAAGGATGCTAAGGATTGGGTCTGCGCCTGTACTTCTTGCCAAACTTCCAAAGTACATCAACACACAGAATCAGGAGTGGGCACCTTTCCTCAACCTCAGCGTCGTTTCGCACACATTCACGTCGACGTTGTAGGCCCCCTACCCACATCACAAGGACATCGTTACCTGTTTACCGTCATCGACCGCTCCACTCGTTGGAAACTGCAACGTCAGCCTCATGTACATCTTCCATACACTCAGGATGGATTGCAAGATTTGGTACCCCCCAGCATATTACTTCTGACAAGGTTACCACTTTCACCTCTCAATTGTGGACATCATTAGCAAATCTCCTGGGCATCACCCTACATCAGACAACTGCCTACAACCCCGCTGCCAATGGAATGGTTGAACGTTTTCATCCCACCCTCAAAGCAGCTTAGATGTCCCGCTGCAAGGATTCCAACTGGTTTACTCAGCTTTCCTGGGTCCTCCTGGCAGCTAAAATGGTGTATGGTAACCCGTTGGTCGTCCCTGCCGAATTTTATCCTTCTGCAACCTCCTCCGACGATCTCCAGCGCATACGTCACGTATTGGGAAATTTTACTTCATGCCGCCAGACTTACAAGCCCCCAGCAAAGCATCACATACCGACAGACTTGCATTCTTCAACGCATGTCTTCCTACGCAACGACACAAGGAAGTCACCGTTAATGACCCCTTACATGGGCCTTTTCTTTATGATCCGATGCAGTCAGAAAGCATTCCTACTAAACTTTCGTGGCAAAGAAGACTGGGTCTCCAATGATCGTCTAAAACCTGCTTATCTCCTGCCAGATGACCCGCCTACAGTTCGCCTCTCAAGATCAGAGCGCCCTATTCAATATGTACAGTACAGCTTGTCATTTTTAGGGGAGGAAGCCATGTAACAACCGTGTGTCACACGATTGTACATAGTAACGACATTTCATTCTATGTATATATTATGCTTGTATTTTCGCTCTCCCCTCGCACTGACAAGAACCTGAAATAACGTGTCTGTTTTTCTCACCATTAACTGTTAACCGGTGCGGTGTCGGTTGAACAGGAAATTTCCTGTTGCCTTTGAGTATGTATACCAAAGCGAGTGTTCTGTAATAAAGTTACTCAGTTGCTTTCATCCTGCCTTTGAGTCACAACCTTCTCTCTGCTCATTACAAAGATGCTCTAAGCCCAAGAGGTCCTACAGGAGAAATAGACCAGTGAGGAAAGGAAATAGGGAAATACATAAACTACAAATAAAATAATGAACCATTAGAATAGAACATTTCTTAAAACATTAACAACATTAAAATAAATCTTTCATATATCGACTATGAAATCTTCAAAACAACAAGTGGAAGAAAAAACAAGAGTCTTGTGCCTGTTTGTACCTTCAACCAAGATAACTCTACTCCATGACAGTGGAAGACCATGGTACAGAGGCTATGGCACTACCCAAGACTAGAGAACAAAGGTTTCACATTTGGAGTGTCCTTCTCCTAGGAGAGATGCTTACCATATCTAAAGAGTCTCTTATACCCTTACCAAGAGGAAAGTAGCTATTTAATAACTACAGTGCATTAGTTAACCCCTTAAGTGAAGAATAATTGTTTCGTATAATCATTGTTGTCCGGTGTATGAAAACAGAGGAGAATGTGGAAAGAATAGGTCAGACTATTCCTTGCATGTATAGGCAAAGGAAAAATGAGCTGTAACCAGAGAGAGGGATCCAATGTAGTACCGTCTGACCATTCAAAGAACCCTATCACTCTTTAACGGCAGTATCTCAACGAGTGGCGGGTGCCAAGAACTGAGTCTGACAGGCTTACTATCCAAACAGATTTAAAACTCTACATTAAAAAATTATATTGTTTTAAATATCATATCGTTACCGATAAAAGAAATATTTGCAACTAATATTAAGGTAAGACCTGGTAATATACAACATTTTATAATTATTGATATTTTTATTGAAATGTTAAACGTTGAAGTGATCACATGTACATTAAGATAATGTGTATGATATTCATCAGACCGTTAGGCCTAAATCGAATTTTTAGATATTAGATCAACCAGTTAGAAAAATTAAATTCTAAATTGCTATTTAATATCTGTTACTTGAAAAAATAAACCCAACAAGAAAATTAGGGCCATAAAGTTTATGACATTAAAAATTAAATCGGATAACAATTAAATTACGATAAACAGATTAAACATGAAAAATCTTTCTTTTTATAGAAATTAGATTTCTCTTAGATAAAAGAGGAAAATTTTTATATATGACAAAACTTTAAAATTATAAATAATTCTTGAATAATACTGACAACATTTAACTCAAATAAAATTAATGGCCTCAATATATGCAAATTCCATGAAAAGATCAGCGTAGTACTTTGGGTAGAGTATTACCAATAATTGTAAGTGAATATATATCTAAGTTACATGAATTACGTGGCATTTCATGCAATATATAATTACTTTACAGGAAACATAAAGCAGGAAATAATCAAAATTAGCAAAGTCATCATTATTTACCAGATAATGAAACGGTTGAGTAGTTTGCATGATATGTAATCCAAGAAAGATTCTCGAATTCTTTTGAATCATGAAATTCGATATACATATATATATATATATATATATATATATATATGAACATATATCACAAGCACACGTGATTTTAATTAATGTAAATATCACCCACGAAATGCATTTAATACCGAATTCTATCTTGGGAAATACATATCCACTTGGAATTCATTTTATGGTAACAGCTTCTGGCCGGGTGGTGATTCGAACCACCACCTGTACGGCTAGAAACTATGCTTGGCAGGGACCCTACCGGCTCAGCTATCAAGAGAGACTTGATAGCTGAGCCGGTAGGGTCCCTGCCAAGCATAGTTTCTAGCCGTACAGGTGGTGGTTCGAATCACCACCCGGCCAGAAGCTGTTACCATAAAATGAATTCCAAGTGGATATGTATTTCCCAAGATAGAATTCGGTATTAAATGCATTTCGTGGGTGATATTTACATATATATATATATATATATATATATATATATATATATATATATATGTATATAAATATATATATATATATATATAAATATATCTATATATATATATATATATATATATATATATATATACCTACATATATATATATATATATATATATATATATATATATATATATATATAAATAAATATATATATATATATATATATATATATATATATATATTTATACATAAATGTATATATATATATATATATATATATATATATATATATATATATATATATATATATATATATATATATATATATATAAACAGATATGTCGCTTTACTTTCTTGCCTCTTCCCTCTTTGGTTTAAAAGAAAAACGAGGAACTCTTTAAATGTTTCATTAGAGGTAGGATGAATGATTTTATTTTCATTTATATTGTGCAAGACCATGAAGATGATTCGGAGATTGTTAATCAAGGCGCCTTCAACAAGTGTTTCTGGATCCAACGGTTTCTTTTATGTGACATAAAAATTGGAGAATTGTTGGGATTATTTTTTTCATTCGTGTTTATATCTCAGAATTGATTATTTGACATTTTGCTTCCAACCTATTTGTTAATAAGAACAAGCTTTGGTTGGTTTGGCCTACTTTATTAAATTCTCTCCCCCCCCTCTCTCTCTCTCTCTCTCTCTCTCTCTCTCTCTCTCTCTCTCTCTCTCTCTCTCTCTCTCTCTCTCTCTCTCTAAAATAATATGAAGTTGAAACTTTTTTCCAGTCACAAAAGACCTAACCAAATATATTTTCAAAACGGTAAACAACAAAAGAATATCGATTATGTCCTTTGATATTTAGTAGACCAATAAAACGTGGATGAGAAATAAATTTTTGCTCCAGCGAAAGTAACAACGAGCAATAACATAAAAAGAAAATTGAATGACATTATTGTATACGAGCTATAAAAAATCTAGTCCTTTTCTAATCATTAATAGGGTTCAGATACTTTCGTCAAGCGTATTCTTTAATCACTAAATGGTGATCTATTTCATTGTGTTCGATCATAGAGATTCCTAACATCGGAAGAAAAAGGAGGGTTAGGCTTGTTGAGAGAATTTCTAATTTTTAGTAAAACGTCGTCTATTAGTGTGCAGTTTTCCGCCATATTGTTAGTGACATTTTTAGTCTTGGCTCCAAAGAGTTTCATTTGGGTTATAATAATCCCAGGGACACATTATAGTTTAAAAATATTTATACAAAAATTTTTTTCGCGAGTAATTATTCCTAAAAATGATTTATCATTCCATAACATTTGTACAACTAAATATAATAATTCAGATTACATTCTCTTCTTGTTTTGTTGAAGTTTTTATAGTTTATATAGGAAATCTTTATTTTAATGCTACTGTTCTTAAAATATTCTATTTTTCCCTGTTTCCTTTCCTCATCTGGCTATTTTCACTGTTTGGGGCCCTGGGCTTATAGCATTCTGCTTTTCCATCTAGGATTGTAGCTTAGTTTGTAATAATAATAATAATAATAATAATAATAATAATAATAAAGCAAACATAACTGTTCATCAGCGAAAAACAATAATCAATACCATTACATTATCTACTAGGTAGTAGGTTGGCCAGGGCACCAGCCACCCATTGAGATACTACCACTAAAGAATTACGGCATCTTTTGACTGGCCAGACAGTACTACACTGGATCCATCTATGCGGTTATGGTTAATTTTATCTTTGCCTACCCATAAACCGAATAGTCTGGCCTATTCTTTACATATCTCTCTGTCCTCATACACCTAGCAACACTGAGATTACTAAACAATTCTTCTTCACCCAAGGGGTATCTGCACTGTAATTGCTCAGTGGCCACTTTCCTCTTGCTAAGGGTAGAAAAGACTCTTTAGCTATGGTAAGCAGCTCTTGTAGGAAAAGGACACTCCAAAATCAAACCATTATTCTCTAGTCTTGGGTAGTGCCCTAGCCTCCTTACCATGGCCTTTTACTATCTTGGATTAGAGTTCTCTTGCTCTAGGGTACACTCAGGCACACTATTCTATCTAATTTATTTTCTTCATGTTTTGTTAAAGTTTATATAGTTTATATAAGAGATATTTATCTTAATGTTGTTAGAGAGGAGAGGTACCCGTTTTTGTTTGATGTCGGCTACCCCCCCCCCCCCCCCCCACCCAAAAAAAAAAATTGGGGGAATCGCCTTGGTATATGTATGTATTTACTTTTCTTAAAATATTTGATTTTTCCTTGTTTCCTTTCCTCCCTGGGCTATTTTCCCTGTTTGAGCTCCTGGGCTTATAACATCCTGCTTTTCCATCTAGGGTTGTAATAATAATAATAATAATAATAATAATAATAATAATAATAATAAATTGAGATAGCATTTATCTCTAAATTGTTCCTCGTAAGAAAAGTTACAAAAATAAGAGAAAACAATAGATCAATTCTCTGTTGCATTCCAATGAATTTGTAACGCACCAAGCTATCGTTATTAGTTTTCACTTTTAATTAACCAGAGGACTTTTAACAGTTTTGTGTTTGGAATGAATTTATAAAGCAAAAAATTCTTGAAAACTGATTAGATATGAATTTGGCTCATTACCTACAGATTTTCGTATGAGAAAAACATTTGATTTTTCTCTCTTTTACTGTACTGAACGCTATTTCCTATTTGCTCAGAGCTCAAATGTGACCTTTATCGTCGATTTCACCAAGTGAGAGCTAGATGATTTTACCTATTTATAAAATGATGCAGATAAAAAGACTTTATCACGGGACATCTCCATGTATATCTATATTAAGAGCTATATCAATTTAAAACATAATACGATAACATTAATGTGGTAGACATAATTACAAAGGCAAATTGAAAACATGTAATTAATTATTCCTGATATATTTTTTATAACTTTCAATTATGATATAAGTTACTTGAATGTCAGTTCTAGTTTATAAAAGCTTATATATATATATATATATATATATATATATATATATATATATATATATATATATATATATATATAGATAGATATATATATATGTGTATATATATATATATATATATATATATGTTTGTATATATATATATATATATATATATATGAATAAACATACATATAGATATATATATATATATATATATATATATATATATATATATCTATATATATATATATATATATACAATAAATATACACACATATATATATATATATATATATATATATATATATATACATATGTATATATATATTTATATATATATATGTATATATATATGTATATATATATATATATATATATATATATATATATAT
>NC_090738.1:85408618-85423618 GCF_036898095.1 Palaemon carinicauda
ATATATATATATATATATATATATATATATATATATATATATATATATATATATATATATATAGATGTATAAATATTTATAGGTAGTAGGTTAGACAGGGCACCAGCCGCCCGTTGAGATAATATCGCTAGAGTTATGGAACCTTTGAATGGTCAGACAGTATTACATAGGACCCTTCTCTCTGGTTACGGTTCTTTCCCTTTGCCTAAGCAGACACCGAATAATCTGGCCTATTCTTTATAGATTCTCCTCTGTCCTCATACACTTGACAACACTGAGATTACCAAACAATTCTTCTTCACCCGAGAGCTAACTACTGCACTCTAATTGTTCAGAGGCTGCTTTCCTCTTGATAAGGGTAGAAGAAATTCTTCAGCTATGGTAAGCAGTTCTTCTTGGGGAAGGACACTCCAAAATCAAACCATTGTTCTCTAGTCTTTGGTAGTGCCATAGCCTCTGTACCATGGTCTCCCACTGTCTTGGGTTAGAGTTCTCTTCCTCTTGTTTTGTCATAATTTTTATAGTTTATATAGAATATTTATTTTGATGTTACTATTCTTAGAATATTTTATTTTGATGTTACTATTCTTAGAATATTTTATTTTTCCTTATTTCCTTTCCTCACTCGGCTATTTTCCTTGTTGGGGTCCCTGGGCTTATAGCATGCTGTTTTCCAACTAGGGTTGTAGCTTAGCATGTAATAATAATAATAATAATAGTAATAATAGTAATAATAATACATAATTACATATGTGTTTGTATATATATATATATATATATATATATATATATATATATATTGGCTATATGTGTGTGCGTGTGTGTTTGCGTGCGTGCGTGTGTCTGTGTGTGTGTGTGTAATTATTTCCCGACACGCTCAGCTGCATTCCCTTTCGCATTCTTTAAATGTGTAAAACATCAGCTATACTAAACAAAACTAATGTGTTATTAGTGAGCTCCATAGGGCTAGGCCTAGGGAGTAAGGTCTCATATGAGTTAACAGTGTTAGCTGTTTAGAGACTAAGTAAATTTTGTTATCAACCAATTACATCTTGTATATTTGAGACAAAAGCGTGTAATTATTCTAGAGCTCTATAGAAATATAACTATATACTTGATGTTTCATGTATTCTTTCAAGATATATTTTTTTTTCGAATTACCAAATAAAAAAGGCAAATAAAGCTTTAATACGAACAGTCATACCAATCTCCACGAAGTGGGTTTAACCAAGACCTGATTGTTGAGGTTTGATTAGCTGCCCTGCAGTCGCGAAGGTGATTTTCAACGTTTCCAGTACGCGATGCTTACGAATCTTATATATTGCTTATTATTTATGATAACATTGCAATTAAAAGAACTAATTAAGACAACAAATATAAGAGATAATGTGAAGAATGTAAATAGCCTAGGCGTATTAAAGAATTCTGGGATCTTTATTATTTTTTCACCAAATGTTTTGTTTCATTAGTGAGCGGAAATCAAGTGAGTAACTTCAGTGTTTGCGTGGGTAGCTGTGATTGAACTTGTCTTTCGGCACCTTTCCCTCTGCCATTGGAAACGTCAATGGAAAGGCGTATAGCAATTGTCGCCACAAACAGCAACCATACAAGGATTAAATATATTGCGCGTATATTTGGTGTAAACGAAGTACTTGGTGCGTTAGAGACAATTGCATACACGAAAACAGACCGATCAGGAACTGGAATGCCACCCTCCACTACATCTGAGGGCAAACCAAATAGTTGAAGTGAGCTCAAAACGTAGCTATCAAATGCGTAGTGCAAGTTATAGGAAATAGAATCCATGTAGCAGCCATATATACACCATAGATCACCTCCCATTGAATGATTGGGATTTGTAATGGAATACTTCACGGCAGATGACGAGTTTTGGCGGTCTTCTTTTGTAATGAGGAAACATGCTCAGTTGGATATCGTAAGGCATCGCATTGCTGGCCATTACGAATACAAGGTAAGAAGACTTAATTTCACCTTTTAAATACGCAAAACATCAGTTATACTAAATAGTTATGAATTGTTATTAGTAACATACATCGGAATAGACCTAGAGAGTTCATAGGATACATAGAATCAGGTCTGTAGAGTTCATGAGCTACATAGGACTAGGCCTAGAGAGTTCATAGGATACAGAGAACCAGGTCTGGAGAGTTCATGAGCTACATAGGACTAGGCCTAAAGAGTTCATAGGATACATAGAACCAAGTCTAGAGTGTTCATGAGCTACATAGGACTAGGCCTAGTGAGTTCATAGGATACATAGAACCAGGTCTAGAGAGTTCATGAGTTACATAGGACTAGGCCTAAGGAATAGGGTCTGATATGAGTTAACAGTGTTAGGCGTTTTAAGACCAAGTAAATGTTGATATCAACCAGATGTATTTTGAACATTGAAGAAAAAAGACTGTAGGCAACTTATTCTAGATATATATAGTCCAAATAACAACACGTTTTATCATAAAAACATACTCGTGTTTCTCAGGCTATAGAATCGTTAAAGACAATAATTTTGTGATGCTTTTGACTCTCGGGTTATGCATAACCATATATATATATATATATATATATATATATATATATATATATATATATATATATATATATATATATATATATATATCCTTGTAACTAAATGATCGTTTTCAATTACCTTCTTGATTCACTACATTAGGTAATTTTTTGGTTAGCCTACATGTTGAAAAATATAAGTCCCATTATGTGAAAATGAGATTGTTTCCTTATTTTATGTTTCAATCAACGAGTTTATAGCCTACATTTTATACGATAAGTTTAAAAATCAACAGGAGTGTTCTCATACATATCGTTAACAGCATGCAGTTATCATATAGTCAAGTTAGCCTAGAAATTGCCTTTGTTTAATTCTAATTTGAATGAATGTGTTATATATATATATATATATATATATATATATATATATATATATATATATATATATATATATATATATATATATATATATATATATATATATATATATTGTGGAGAATTTTTTAATGGTTATGTTCTGAGTGGGAACTTAGTCCGGGAAAGTCTCCTTATAACAGTTACATAAAGTTCAACAGGGGAGGATATGAGCACTTACTCTCGGGGCACAAACACCCTGCTAATACTTTACTGTCACAATTCACAAACCAACACTCTTTAAATACAAAAGGGGGAAATTTTACTGTCCAGAGGCCGAAGCACTCCACACGTAGGATTAACAATAATTTATGGCCTACTCTAGCTTTGTCAGGTCTATAGTCATCTCATTCTCAGGCTCTGTTCCGGCTCCGTCCCAGCTACCCCAATGAAATGCTGGACAGTTATTTTACGTTAATGTAAGGTAGACAAAATCCAAAATGGGAGCAGTGATGTAAAGTAGTTTAAAAGTTTAAAGATAAGGATCTTTACCTTCGAAGCAAATATATTAATGCAAAGTACCTCGCTGTTACCACCTATAGACTTACTCTTTAAATATTGGGTATTTTGTCCCGTGATCAACTATTCATTTCACACATTAAAATAAATGAGGGAGCAAAAATACTAAGGAGGTTTGATTAACCTAATATTGATTTATTCACAAATTTACATTGAAACAAAACGGACATCTTAACAACACAAAAAATGGTATCAAAAGAAATGCAAATTGAAAGCAATTCAAAATGATGGAAATTAGTTAGTTAGACACGTGGTCTGCAACAATAAATCGAAATGGGGTCGGACACGTGGCCCATGTGACCCAGAGACTGTGTTAGTCTCAAAAGGCAAAAATTGTATAGAAAAAAATATATATACACACAATCCCACCGCACACAGTCCGAATAGTGTAATTAGCCAGGTTCCCTATAAAGTTGAAATTAGTCTAAGCTAATAAAAAATGGGGGAAAACTAAATGGCCATTGATGTAGTACCTGCACTCCTTTGAAATTAGTCCTATACCCGTGATAGCTGTTGACCTGGTTGTCGCACTAATTGGCGCGTTGCACTCTTTTCTGGCCCACCCCAAGAATCCTTTTTCTGGTAATATGGTTCCCAGGTTCCGCTCCTTCACAGTCTCCAGCCGGCAGCCACAGGACTCCTTGGTGAGTCACGTTTTGGAAGAGGGGGATGGCGGGGGTGAGCCAGAAGTGCATGGATTCAATGTCCAGGCAGGTCAGCAGGCTAGGGCAGCTTCTCGTAGAATGGGCTCGACTCTACGGTCGAAGAGATCACCTGGCTTCCCCTTTCCAGACAGGTGAAGAGCATGGTGCGCACGGTACTTCATTGGGGGTGCCATATCGGGACTTAAGGACAGGGGAATATATTGTTGCAAGGAGTGCAGAGGAGGCAGGATTTTGTACTAAATACTCAGATAAATCTTGCTGCTCTGAGGGAGGTTATATATACAACAATCCTACCTATTCTGGCTTGGTAAAAATTAATATTTAAAATGATTAATTAGCAATGGACTGGTACGATAGGCATACATCTTAAAATTAACAAACCTTAATTGGTATTGAGAAATATAAGATGCATTAATTCAGCAGTATTGGAATTTATATAAAATGTGCAGTTTAGGAATTTAATCTCGACCCATGTAGTTTAAGGAAAGAACCAACATACGCCGGGGTTACAACTAAGGCCATCTGTTGTGCGTATCTACGCTGTGACGTCACGAGCATGGCGTGCGCCACTGTCAACAAGTTTAGATTAGAATAGTCCTCCCTATGTTTCGTTAAAGAAAACTAGATGTAGGAGAGAATGGTTAAGGGGTAGCTATAGTATTAGTAGAAGAGAGCTAAAAATACGATTAAAAAGAAGAAGAGTGAAGAAAATTCTTCACACCCTGGGGATAAAGGGGAGAAAAAAGGGAGAGGGGTTAGTTCCGGCAAATGTGATTCAACTACTTGTTAGTATGAGCGAGATAAGGCTACTGGCTGAATGATGAGTGAAGTTGTTCTTCACATCAACGTCCGTTTAAAGTTAACAAAACGCTGTTAACGTTAATTGAAATCAATCGAGTCAAAAGTTATGCTTTCACGTGAATTTGGGGAAAATTGAACCACGCAGGCAATGCTTCACGGAAGCGTTAAGATAAGTAAATGATCAGTGTTAACTTTAAGCGTACGATGCAATGGTAATTAAACGATTAAAAATACTCAATTCTTCCCACCCTAGGGGTACGGATAGAGCAAACAAAACGAAAGCCAATAACGGTCGAGTTCAGCAACAAGTAAGGCCAAATGACAAATTAAAAATTATGGGGGTGAATCCCAATCCCGGTCTGACACCCAACGTTTTACATAAAATATTTCTACAAATAAAATTACTGGCGTACTGAAAACTTTGTATTTGTCGCCTGACAAAAGGAGAAAAGTTATCTTATTCTCAACGTTAAAATTTGAAAAATCATCTGACTCTAGTTTGAATGACAAAGTGAGACGAACTAGGTCCATGGGGACATCGTATTTCTGACAGCTAAGGTCTTGGATGTCATCTTCAAGGGAAATGTTTGCAAGGTGAACATTAAAAACAAAGCTCATATTCAGCACGAGCTGAAGGATGTCAGGGGGATTATAGCAACATGACAAGTTGTCAAGGCAAAAATTAAATTTACGTTTTAAACTTAAAGCAAGGGATTGGCTGAAAAAATGCTGCTGAATGACTTGCCAAAAATAATAAAGGCTTACAGTTGTGCCATACAAAAGTGAATGAAAATAATGAATGGCGTTCAATGTACCGTTATCCTTAAGCAAGGTGAATCGTAGACAGGCTCTAATCTCCGGTGCTAGGTCTACATGTGTGACCTTCGCTAAATCCGCCGTCAGTGCACAAGGTTCATTTCTGACTGCTAAGGTCTTAAACTTGCGATCACGCGGCTCGTTCTGAGAGCGGGTTTCAGATTTTAACGGGGATGTTTTAGCGTCAACGCGGGTTGGAGCGGATGTTACGGGCTTAAGAACTGGACAGTCAGGCAACGTGAGCACTGGTCCATGGAATGGTACGGTTTTAATGAATGAATCTACTACCGGTACAGGCCTCTGCTGGCCATCACGCACACGGTTGGGTTGGGTGGTATTCGTGCTACCACTTGGGGGGTCCAGTTTAAGACTGTGAATGAGTTTTTCTCCGGGACGGACTGTTACCGGCGGCAAAGACAAAGGGGGTTGAGGGTGATCAAACGCGGGTGGCTTAAGGTTCGGAGATGAGGACGGAGCACGTGGGACTGACACAAACTCACTAATCGTATGCCGTGTTGGCAACATAGTACTGGAATGTGACGATTGAACAGGTTGAGGAATTGAGACAAAATTATGAGCATTGTGCTTGACTGCTGATATATTAGAAATAACAATTAGGGGACTACTAATAGCGTTTACAACAGGACGTGTCACTGAAGGTTTTACCCTTGAAGAGGAACACGATTGATTATCTTTAATTATTAAATTGGGATGAGCCATGAGGCTATTAAAAGCAATCTCAACTTTACTCGAACAGGCAGCAAGTACGGGATAATTTAATTTGACAATAGGATGGTCGTAATGACGTCTCCAAAAATTCTTGTAATCGCAAAGTTCGTCTCTTACTTTACTAATTTCACTTTTAAAATGACTCACGGCTTCAGGACCCATGTTGGGAAAATCGACTGAAGCGAGAGCATGAAGTGCTAGGTCTGCGTCCTCACAAACAAAGGTGAATGTTAATTCCTGTTCCTCAAGCCTAGCGTTAATCTCCTCGGGGCTAAGCGTTTCCGCCTTAGGCGGGATAGGGTTGTTTATGTTAAACATGAAGTCCGCCATCTTGGAATGACCACGTTTTGATGAACGGATTCGTAAAAGCAAATAAGGGTAACTGAATTTCAAAAGAACGTGATAATGAAACTTTACAAATTTAATAGCATGGTAATTGAACATTTAAATTTACTCATGATGAGAAAAAATGGTTGAATGACAACACAAAGGTAAATAACAAAACTACTTTAAAATTCAAATTGACTGGGGCCTAACAAAGCAGACGATGCCCAGGTCACGTGACGTTAAACACTTTACTAAAATGAATTATATACGCACGTGGCGATACTGACTAATTAATTTACTTTAAAGTAGAACATATTAGAAAGCACATGGCTTATGAATGCAAAGATTGAAGTTAAAAGTTAAATTAACAGGTCGAGGCTGACACTGTTGTGACGATTTCACAATTACGGGCGCACTAAGGCAGCCACTGATCTACTCAAAATGTAGATAGGCGCACGAGGCAACGACTTAGATTTTAAAGTGCACTCTCTTGGAGGCTAAACAAAATTAAATTTCCCTCACGCGGAGGTAAAACAAAAATATCCTCGCTAAAGGACAAAAACAATATTTCCTCGCTAAAGGAAATTAAATTAATTACACGCAGTAATTTACTTACGTTAGCAAACAATTACGCACCCTCAGTTTGGGCTGTAAACAAGATCCGCCATCTTGGAACAAACACATGGAATGAAACGGACTTGGGGTTAAGTTTCTACGTTACTCGTAAGAACACTTAAAATTATGTTACGCCAATTCGCTCTGTAGGACAAGGACATGTGCTAGGTATACGGGAAACGTTAGTTAGAAAAGATAAATTTGGTTAGGGAAGGTAAACGACACAAAGGAAGGTAGACCAAGGTACAAAATGTTACAAATTAGATGCTTAGCTAGCAAAATTAGTTGACAGAACGAGTACACCGGCGCTCTAGCTGAGCAGTAAACACAGGCGTCTGAATAACAAAAAACCTCAGTTCAAGTAGCTTAGAACTTTCTGGTATAAGTGGATTCCGCCATACGTGGGTGAACGGATCCGAGACAAAGTGAAGTTCCTACGACAAATTCTAGTCTTTCTGTAGAGAACATTCAAGCAACAAAATAACCTGGTTACGTAGCTCTTTCCTTAAACACGTGGTCGATACAAAAAGATCATAATGATTACAAATTTCTCTTCCCAATTAAAGTCTGGGCATTACACATTCGACAAACTGGCTGTGTGCGTGTGGGTAAGTGATATAGCGAGTTACTATATGCTTAATCAAGCTGACTAATTACGTTAATGCTTCATAAGTCAAAGGTAAAAGATCCGGTTCGAAGGACCACTCGTGTGGAGAATTTTTTAATGGTTATGTTCTGAGAGGGAACTTAGTCCGGGAAAGTCTCCTTATAACAGTTACATAAAGTTCAACAGGGGAGGATATGAGCACTTACTCTCGGGGCACAAACACCCTGCTAATACTTTACTGTCACAATTCACAAACCAACACTCTTTAAATACAAAAGGGGGAAATTTTACTGTCCAGAGGCCGAAGCACTCCACACGTAGGATTAACAATAATTTATGGCCTACTCTAGCTTTGTCAGGTCTATAGTCATCTCATTCTCAGGCTCTGTTCCGGCTCCGTCCCAGCTACCCCAATGAAATGCTGGACAGTTATTTTACGTTAATGTAAGGTAGACAAAATCCAAAATGGGAGCAGTGATGTAAAGTAGTTTAAAAGTTTAAAGATAAGGATCTTTACCTTCGAAGCAAATATATTAATGCAAAGTACCTCGCTGTTACCACCTATAGACTTACTCTTTAAATATTGGGTATTTTGTCCCGTGATCAACTATTCATTTCACACATTAAAATAAATGAGGGAGCAAAAATACTAAGGAGGTTTGATTAACCTAATATTGATTTATTCACAAATTTACATTGAAACAAAACGGACATCTTAACAACACAAAAAATGGTATCAAAAGAAATGCAAATTGAAAGCAATTCAAAATGATGGAAATTAGTTAGTTAGACACGTGGTCTGCAACAATAAATCGAAATGGGGTCGGACACGTGGCCCATGTGACCCAGAGACTGTGTTAGTCTCAAAAGGCAAAAATTGTATAGAAAAAAATATATATACACACAATCCCACCGCACACAGTCCGAATAGTGTAATTAGCCAGGTTCCCTATAAAGTTGAAATTAGTCTAAGCTAATAAAAAATGGGGGAAAACTAAATGGCCATTGATGTAGTACCTGCACTCCTTTGAAATTAGTCCTATACCCGTGATAGCTGTTGACCTGGTTGTCGCACTAATTGGCGCGTTGCACTCTTTTCTGGCCCACCCCAAGAATCCTTTTTCTGGTAATATGGTTCCCAGGTTCCGCTCCTTCACAGTCTCCAGCCGGCAGCCACAGGACTCCTTGGTGAGTCACGTTTTGGAAGAGGGGGATGGCGGGGGTGAGCCAGAAGTGCATGGATTCAATGTCCAGGCAGGTCAGCAGGCTAGGGCAGCTTCTCGTAGAATGGGCTCGACTCTACGGTCGAAGAGATCACCTGGCTTCCCCTTTCCAGACAGGTGAAGAGCATGGTGCGCACGGTACTTCATTGGGGGTGCCATATCGGGACTTAAGGACAGGGGAATATATTGTTGCAAGGAGTGCAGAGGAGGCAGGATTTTGTACTAAATACTCAGATAAATCTTGCTGCTCTGAGGGAGGTTATATATACAACAATCCTACCTATTCTGGCTTGGTAAAAATTAATATTTAAAATGATTAATTAGCAATGGACTGGTACGATAGGCATACATCTTAAAATTAACAAACCTTAATTGGTATTGAGAAATATAAGATGCATTAATTCAGCAGTATTGGAATTTATATAAAATGTGCAGTTTAGGAATTTAATCTCGACCCATGTAGTTTAAGGAAAGAACCAACATACGCCGGGGTTACAACTAAGGACATCTGTTGTGCGTATCTACGCTGTGACGTCACGAGCATGGCGTGCGCCACTGTCAACAAGTTTAGATTAGAATAGTCCTCCCTATGTTTCGTTAAAGAAAACTAGATGTAGGAGAGAATGGTTAAGGGGTAGCTATAGTATTAGTAGAAGAGAGCTAAAAATACGATTAAAAAGAAGAAGAGTGAAGAAAATTCTTCACATATATATATATATATATATATATATATATATATATATATATATATATATATATATATATATATATATGTGTGTGTGTGTGTGTGTGTGTGTGTGTGTATCGTCCGTAATTAGTCCACTGCCCGACAAAGGCCTCAGACACCTTCTTCCACTCCTGTCTGTTTATGGTCTTTCTATGCCAGTCTACACCCGCAAACTTTCTTTTCTCGTCAATCCATCATCTTCTGTGTGTGAGAGAGAGAGAGAGAGAGAGAGAGAGAGAGAGAGGAGAGAGAGAGAGAGAGAGAGAGAGAGAGAGAGAGAGAGAGAATGTTTAGATAGACCACAAGGTTACGATATCCGTTAAACCAGTAAAATGATCTTGGACTACCACCAAGTCCACCATCAATAACTTCACCACCCTCCGATACCAATTATTGAATGTTTCCATATGACGATCATCGATGACCCCCATATGCCAACATTCAATGTGCGTGTCTTATATGTTCTGTATGTGTATGTTGCGAGTATTTATATTCTTTGGCAACTTGTTATGAAGAATGTGTTTTATATAGAACTTTTTTAAAGGTTTAAGAGGTCCCTCAGATTGGTATGTATTGTGGTAGATTTTCAGTTATTCATAGATGAGTTCCCTTAAGTCCTTTTACTATTAAAAAGAAAAATAATTATCATACACGCACAAACACACACACACACACACACACATATATATATATATATATATATATATATATATATATATATATATATATATATATATATGGGTGTGTGTGTGTGTGTGCGTGTGTGTTTGAGTGAGTGTGTGTGTTTGTGAATTTTTGTTCATTATAGAAAAAGACCACAATGAAGTTATGAAGTGACAAAAAATAATATAGAAAACACTAGAAGCATGGCAGAGAATGAATTTTTAAATGGGGTACATCATGAATTCATAAATGTTATGATGTTTGTTATTCAAATCAAAGTATAAGCCTTATTTAACTACACTTTTAAAACTAGTCATATATATCACAAGGAACTTCCTATTACGAGATTGGTCCACCAGTTGAGATACAACCGCTTTGTGGCCTTTGACTGGCCAGACAGTACTACATTAGACCCTTCTCTCTGGTTACGGTCCATTTTGCCTTTACACACACACACCAAATAGTCTGGTGTATCCTTTACATATTTCCCTCTGTCCTTATACACCTGACAACACTCAGATTATCAAACAATTCTTTTTCACGCAAGGGGTTAACAACTGCACTGTTACTGTTCAGTGGCTGCTTTCCTCCTAGTAAGGGTAGAAGAGGCTCTTTAGATATGGTAAGCAGCTCTTTTAGGAAAAGGACAATCCAAAATCAAATCGTTGTTCTTTAGTCTTGGGTAGTGTCATAGCCTCTGTACCATGGTCTTCACTGTCTTGGATTACAGTTCTCTTGCTTGAGGTTACACTCGGGCACACCATCTTGTTTCTCTTCCTCTTGTTTTTTATAGTTTATATATGAAAGATTCATTTTAATGTGGTTACTCTTCTTAGAATATTTTTTTTTAATTGTTAATTGCTTCGCTTGTAGTTTATTTATTTCCTTATTTCCGTCTCTCTCTGGGCTATTTTCCCTTTTGAAGCCCTTGGACTCATAGCATCCTACTTTTCTAACTATGGTTGTAGCTTAGCAAGTAGTAATAATAATAATGATAATAATAATATAGATTAATTTTTACGTTATCCAAGCCTCAATCAAGGACTAGTTAATTATCTCCATATTTTCTAATTAAGATTTATTAATGGAAAACCTATTTTACTTTCGTTAATGTAATGAAAAAAGTTCGAACTCGTTGAATAAGACTTGACATCAATATATAGAAAAGTGTAGAGAAAATTTAAAATTTTCTGTTATTCCAATTGATTCAGATGAAGTTTGAATAGAGGCAGAGATGTTCACGATGAGTATTTAGGAAGACTTGATGCCAAATGGGATACAACAATAGAAACGATGTATTGAGGAATTAAATTAATATATGCGTTGTGAATTATGAAGGTACTTAATTTGATTTAAGGAAACCTTTGTTAACTAAAAAAAAAAAAAAAAAAAAAAAAAAAAAAAAAAAAAAAAAAAAAAAAAAAAAAAAAAAATGTACATTAAGAAAATTAGTCTCTAAGATACAGATACAATTTAAAGGGGATATATCGAAGTGAGTAAAATAAGTATAGTATATTAATTTTTGAGATACATTATATTTTATGAAAATATTACTCTGGTAGGAATTTGAATTATTTGCTAAATATTGTAATCCACGTGCATAAGCGCCACACATACAGATAAAGAAGAATAGTTCTGTACTTTTTTCTCAACGCAGTAACTCCCATAGGATTACAACCAAACTCAATGAACAGAGCCCTTGAATGGGCACGTGCAATTATCATCCGTTATGTGATCCATTTCAGGCCTATAAATACTTGTGGTGTCGCTATATAAAGTTTCTTGTTCCGGGACTCGCCTCTTCATCAAGCCTCTTTCCTTCTTGTCACAATATATAAACATGAAAATAAATCTTATCCTGAAACTGTACTTATCTTCCGAGGATTTGATGATAACCATAGTTCTCCCAAGCCAGAAACATTGTATTATTATTATTATTATTATTATTATTATTATTATTATTATTATTATTATTATTATTATTAAGCTACAAACCTACTTGGAATAACAAGATGCTATAAGCCCAGGGGCCCCAACAAGGAAAATAGCTCATTAAAGGAAAGGAAACAAGGAAAAATAAAATATTTTAAAAACAGAAACAACATTGAATTAAATATTTCCTCTATAAACTATAAATACTTCAACAAAACAAGAGGAAGAGAAATTAGATAGAATAGTGTGCCCTAGTATACCATCAGGCAAGAGAACTCTAACCCAAGACAGTGGAAGACCATGGTACACTGGCTATGGCAATACCCAAGACTAGAGAACAATGGTTTGATTTTGGAGTGACCTTCTTCTAGAAGAGCTGCTTACCATAGCTAAAGAGTGTCCTCTACCCTTACCAAGTGAAAGTAGCCACTGAACAATTGCAGTGCAGTAGTTAACCCCTTGGGTGAAGAAGAATTGTTTGGTAATCTCAAGTGTTGTCAGGTGTAGGAGGATAGAGGAGAATCTGAAAAGAATAGGCCAGACTATTCGGTGTATGTGTAGGCAAAGGGGAAGAACCGTAACCAGAGAGAAGGATCCAATGTACTACTGTCTGGCCAGTCAAAAGACCCCTTTGAATAAGCTGTTTGAATTTAGAAGAAAGGAACAAGATAGATTTTTCCGTTCGGTATTATTTCTTGGTTATTTTAGAAGTCTTATTTATGAAATCCCTTTTAAGATAGTTTTAGTTATGAAATATAATTCTTTTTGGCTACGGACAAAAAGAAGCTGTCCGAAAACTTTTTATTGTCTATTAACTATTAAAAAAAATATATCTAGATACTGAAAGAGTAAATACTTGGATTTAGTAATGTAATTTCAAGTCAACAAAAACACACATATATATGTAGACATACTGTATATACTTACATATTCATATACATGTAGATCAACATATATATATATATATATATATATATATATATATATATATATATATATATATATATATATATATATATATATATATATATATATATATATATATATATAGGACTGAAATCATAAACATCAATGTAATAATTCTACTGTAAGAATTATCAGTCAACATTATTTAACTATTTTTCTTTTCTATTTGGCAGTAATTGATATTCTAATTCTCTACCCTAACTCAATACTGAGTATGGAAATATTTCATGTTTGTTCCCAGATATCACTCATGTACTCTTTTCCAAGAAATCGAGCTCGATTTTATAAAACTATTTTCCTAAATTTGTACCGCTTTCATTTACTTAAGTTTGGTAGAAGGATTTTATTAACTTGATTATTATGTATAGATAATGAGGGAAGATGGGAAATATGTCATTTATCCATTCATATTTTTTTTAGTTTGTTAGTTTATTTTCCTTTCAAAAACTTAATGATATATGAAAATATATGCATTATGTGAACTCCAAAAAGGTGTTCTATAAATTCTTATGAAGAATAATTACCTAAATGAGGGATACCTCTTATTAGGAACATAATCTATCCAAAATACAGCCAGTAGACTGTTTTCTTATATAATCAATGATCAAATATATATATATATATATATATATATATATATATATATATATATATGTATATATATATATATATATATATATATATATATATATATATAAATATATATATATATATGTATATATATATATATATATATATATATATATATATATATATATATATATATATAATATGTATACCATATATATATATATATATATATATATATATATATTATATATATATATATATATCAAAAGAACCAAGAGTGAAATGAAAGGATGTCTGACATCCGCAATTTCTTATCAAGTGCAGCTTCAATGATGTATACTCTCGGCTTACATTTCCCCCATATAAGAGAGAGCAAGTGTCTGTCTGTCCATACATATATATAAATATATATATATATATATATATATATATATATATATAT
The DNA here is from genome assembly GCF_036898095.1 of Palaemon carinicauda. Taxonomy (NCBI): domain Eukaryota; kingdom Metazoa; phylum Arthropoda; class Malacostraca; order Decapoda; family Palaemonidae; genus Palaemon; species Palaemon carinicauda. Next base: position 85,423,161 of record NC_090738.1, read on the forward strand.
ATATATATAATATATACTATATATATATATATATATATATATATATATATATATATATATATATACATATATAATATATATATATATATATATATATATATATATATATATATATATATATATATATCTTGTAACGCTCAAGGTGAGGGAGTATTCATACCTTGGTGAGAGGGGTTATAGTGAGAGGCACACTCTCCCATAAACTGCCGAACCAGTGGGTTGTAGTTACGACGATAGTAAGGGAGGGTGAAAAGGATTTAATGTGTGTGTGTTTTTTGTGCGTACGTTAGCTTGTGTGTACATATTTATATAAATATTCAGACGTTATTTATAATGACTGGGATACACTAGTATTGAAATATTTGCTAAAATTGTATCCTGCTTCAACCACTACCTGTAAACGGTGTTTAGCAATTGTGCCATCAGCAATTGGAGGTCGTCTTGATGGAACCTTAATA
>NC_090738.1:85428618-85433618 GCF_036898095.1 Palaemon carinicauda
CTTTTACTTTGATGGCTGCTTTTCCGGTCCCATACGGCAGGGAAACCCCACTCTCTACAGGACCTCCACTGTCGTTTTACCTTGTTCGTTCACAGTATTCATCTTTTCAAGTCACATATTGTTCATTTACTGTTAAATCGTCATTGTCAAAAGACTCATGAAATAAGAAAGTCTTGTTTCCTCTTGAAAGTCTTAATGTCCTCAATCATTCGAATGTTTCGTGGGAGCTTATTATATAGTCTCTTGCCCGCATATTTAAAGACTCTGGAGCCTAAAGTAGACATAAATCTAGGTTCCAACAGTTTGAAGCCATCTGTAACTATTCTCGTGTCGACACGATTTGTTGGCTGCGCAATATGTAGCAATTCTCATAAGTATTTTGGACGACCGGTTCTGATAACTTGGTGGGTTATTGTACATATTTTAAATTCAATTCTCACTTTGATCGGCAGCCAGCGTAAATCAATTAGTATAGGGGTAATCCTTTCTCTAGGTGGGACACCTTTTATCAGTCTTGCTCCTTTGTTTATTATGTTTTGTAATTTCTTAAGTTGGACTTTTGGTAAATTGTAGTAAATAGAGTTGCAGTAGTCAATCCTGGTAATGATACAGTTTATCACAAGTTTCTTAACATAATTTTCGTCCAGGTACTTTTATATAAACGCAATATTTCTTAGATGATAACCAGCACTTTTTATTACATTATTTATTTGGGCATTTAGAGACAGGTTACAGTCAAGAAATACACCTAGATCTCGAACTTTACTAAATATCGGCACCGAGTCATTATATATGTTAATTTGAATATCACCTAAATTTCTCACGCTGTTTCTCTTGCCCACCACCATGAATTCAGTTTTGTTCTCATTTAATTTTAGTTGTTTAAATGTCATCCATTCTCTAACACTATCAAGGATTCGGTTTAGAGTTTCAGTAGTGTCATGTATATAATTTATGGAGAAGTAAAATTGTGTGTCATCTGCAAATAGTTTAAACTTCACGCCATGCCTTTGTATTATTTTCGATAGACCAATAGTATAGATTCGGAATAAGATGAGGGTAAGTACACTCCCCTGGGGTACCCCTCTGTTTAAGGGTTCATATGAGGAATAAGAGTTTCTAATTTGTACTCAGTAATTTCTACCAACCAAGTAGTCTTTTAGGTATTCGAAAGCTTGATCTTCAACGCCGATGGACCGCAGATCATTTAGTAGCAGTCCATGCACAACTGTATCAAAAGCAGCACTGACATCGAGCAATATCAAAATACCAGATTTATTTTCATCCATCATTTATAGCATATCATTTACAACCGAGCAGATGGCTGTCTCCGTAGAGTATAGTTTTCTGTAGGCAGATTGGTTGTCAGGCAAAGCTTCTATTACTTCTAAGTGGTTGACTAGTTGTTCAAGAATTACATATTCAAGCACTTTTGAGACAAAGGATAGATTTGAAATAGGTCTATATAAGCTTAATTCCTGGTAGTCCAGTGCATTTTTCAGAACTGGTGTGACTATAGCCATTTTCTCAGATTTAGGAAACTTACATTCATCAATGCTTGCATTTGCTATTCTCATTACTATTTCGGCAAGACTAGAAAAGTCTCTCTCTTCAATTACTTCAGATATTGGCATAGGATCGATCGCGCAGTTTGTTTTTCTTTGCTCTCTTGATAATTCTGGTGGTGTCATCTTGTGTTATATTGTTAAATCGTGTTAATTTTGTCTGTGTGCCTGGTGTATCATTAATCTGATGTTGAGTGTTTACAAATGATCTGGTAATGTTTTCAATTTTGTTTTTAATGAATACTAGAAAATTGTTTGCTAGTTCCTGGTCATTGTTTCCATCAGGTAGCTTCTTTTCTTTTACATTTAACATTATACCATTCAGGAGACGATATAACTTATTTAGGTCTGTTGCTGCTTCTAGGATCTTTCTCTTATAGTATTCACTCTTTTTCCTTCTTAGTAGGTAGTTATATTGACACGTAGCAGTTTTGTATTCTACCCAAATACTTTCAGTTTTCAACCTATTCCATTTTCTTTCTTTACGTCTCTTTTTCCTATTTTACCAAAGTCTCTCCATCAAAACAAGGAGATTGGTCTTTTACGGTTATAGTCTTTTCCATCGGTGGGCACATGGTATCATATTCACTTTTACTTTCTTTATTGTAAGTGGTCATAAGACAGTTAGCACACTTAGCTCCTAACAGACGTTGTTCATCATGATCACAGGGAATGTTGATAGTATCATTTATTTTCTTTGTAACTTCTTCAACAAATACGGTAGGAGAAAAATATGATGGATGTCTAAAGTTTATATTCTTTACTAATGCATGTTTCTGTAGAGGTAGACTAAACGTAATAAGTTTGTGTACCGGGGGGAGATAGTACATTTCTCTTCGACTTTTATATCAGATGCAACATTATTCATGTCATCACTTATAATTAAGTCTAATGTATGCTCAGTTAAAGTAGGTGTGCAGTCGGCATTATTCAATAGTCGATATGATTCTAGTAACTCACTAAATGCCAAAGCATCAGGAACGTCTCCAATGGCTACCCCAAATGATTTGCATCTAGAACCATCGCTTACTAATACCGCGATGGTAATCCAAAGGAATTAACTGATTTGGCGTCTGCATTTTAAAATGGCCTCAAAAGGAGAGATTCATTTGTCACTTAGAGAACTGGCTTGACTTCCTGAGGCGATCACAAGATATTTACTGAACGTTCTTCTGCCTTAGGATACGGTGCACTTAAAGGGTAGCGAAGATTACTAGCTATGCAGTAGCCGTCTTAACAGACTGATGCCAGAAAACTTCAAATCATTCATTCATTCATTAACAGACTGACTTGGCTAACACACAGACACACACATTGAATATGCCAGTGTTTATACAAAAACAAATATATCACGCAAAAGTAAACGCTAAGAAATGTTTTGTTAGCATAGATAATATGAAAAGTAGGAATAAGAAAAAAAACATAACCGAAAAAAGTTATTGTAATATATATTACACAAAAAGAACTATGAGGTTAAAATTTCCTTTGAATTCCTTTTGGCTGCAATATCTCCGGTCACTGAGTCTTTGTAATAAATGTGAATAACTTGCATTGAATAGACTTCAATGTAAAACCTCTGCATATAAGTTTATTACGAATACTAAGTAATGGCAAATGTAGTTATGTTCCCCCCCCTCTCTCTCTCTCTCTCTCTCTCTCTTGCTCTCTCTTTTAGCAAACTAAGTTCCGCGGATGGAGTGAATAGTATTTGAGACATCCAAAAATCCTTGTAACTCTCTCTCTCTCTCTCTCTCTCTCTCTCTCTCTCTCTCTCTCCTCTCTCTCTCTCTCTCTCTCTCTCTCTCTCTCTCTCTCTCTCTCTCTCTCTTTTGTTTTTTACTACCCAAGAACAAATGAAGTCCCGCGAATGAACTAAATAATATTTGAGGCTGATTAAAACTCTCTCTCTCTCTCTCTCTCTCTCTCTCTCTCTCTCTCTCTCTCTCTCTCTCTCTCTCTCTCTCTCTCTCTCTTCCATCGTAAAGTCATGTTCCACTCCCGATCTATAGTACTGGTCTATATCAACGTGTGTGACTATTCTTATAGAGCTAATTACCTCTTTATGACTTTCCTTCGTTAACAACAGTATAACTCGATCAAATCCTTCTTCCCTCAACCATAACTAACGCAAGACATCTCGACCCTAAATGAGGAACAGTTTGTTGGGGATACGCAAGCTGTCAGCCCATTCCCCTACAACGCAGAGATTTCATACAAAATAACAACTCCACCATTTCCAGGGGGCCATGTTATGGACACGTCTTTTATTGATTTACATAACGACCGTCGTATTTACGGATAGTTATTCATTTCTCGAGATACCCTAACATGCTGTCATGCTAAATTGAGAGGGAAATCCCTAAATGTGACTCATGAGGAAATCTCAGTGCTGTATCGTGAAATACTGTATATGGAAATTCTTCAAAAGGATCCTTGCGTGACTTGTCAAATTTGTAGGATATGAAAGATTGGTACAATACATACGAAAAAATTATTGTCCTGTGATGATATATACCTAATGAAACAATAGTAGTTTAATAGTATGATATCAATGATGATTTATTGGCGCCATTGATTAGTAGTTTGTGCCTTACAGTCAATCTATTTGTATCCTCCAAATTAATTATCTTTATATTTAGTTTAATATTATCGTATTATGGGAATTTTTATGATATGGATATATGTAATCTTTACCTGATAAGTATGAACCTGTATGTTCTATCCCATTCTATCATGCCTTATCTAAATTATCTTTATTTTCTTTTCATATGAAATTATAAGTTACATTAAATAATCTTTACTTCTGAATTTCCAAGCAGCAATGGCAACGAAATTTAACTAAATGGACCAAAAGTGTTTTAACTTTAGATTAAACTTAAACCTCCGATGTCAGATGAAAACTTATTGGCCCTATGATAAAGACAACATGGCTATCTCTATTGCAATATATGAAAGCTATGAATATTTCTTTTATTTTCAGGGATGGTTTTACCTGACAATACAATATATGTCAAGCATGAACAAATTCATTAAGTTCACTAAGATTCTCAGAATTCGATTACATGTCTCATCACATTATGGATATCATAACCTAATATGAATCTGACGGTAAATAGTATTTTTTTTTTTTTTTTTGTTTCTAATGAGGACATTTTCCTGTCAAGAATAAGCAAATTCCAGTCCCCCCGAACAGCTGACCCCTTAGAAGCTCACTCTATTAAAGTAGGGTCATTTCAGGAAAGTGAAGTTCTTTTAAATGGCTGTAGTGTTAAATCTATGGATAGGTTAGGAGGGACCAGTGTACAATAATAGTAACTGTCTTTAGATGTATTTCAGAATATTTGAAATGACTCCTTTTAAAAAATTCTATTTCAAGTAGAAGAGTGGAATGATAAATCCGTAAATATATATATATATATATATATATATATATAT
>NC_090738.1:85443618-85453618 GCF_036898095.1 Palaemon carinicauda
TTAGCTTATTTTTTTCTCATTTTTATAATTTTATATCTTTTTTTTAATTTTTTTTTCTTTTCTTATTTTTAATTTTCATCACTTTCATTCGATTCGGTCTTCCTTTTCTTTGCTTCAGTTTCCTTCTTTTCATCATGATCAATAGACCCTTTTAGAGATTTTTTAAAGAAACTATCGAGTGAAAGTTGCTTGGTACGGCTTTTGAGGATTTTTCTGAAATGAATAAAGCAAACATCATCAAACTGCGCAACAACACGGCAAACCTGAAGTTTTTGTGGGTGATGCTTGTCGATGAAATCAACCACGTGTTGATGATATGCCAACATCTGTTTTATTTCCGCCGTACCTAAGATTTGGTCTACCTCCTCGGTCTCCTCTGACTCACTCAACTGCACTTGGAACTCATCATGCTGCATGGCTTGCAGCTTCTTGAGTTCCTCGGTGGTGAGCTCTTCATGATGCTCATCGACGAGTTCGGTGATGTCATCTTCATCTACCTCCAGACCCATGGACTTGCCAAGGGATACAATCTCTTCAACGTCTTCCTCGGCGGCAAGCACAGGTTCATTCTCGGGGCCAAAACCTTCGAAATCTTTGGGAGCAACAGCATCAGGCCAAAGCTTCTTCCAAGATGAATTCAGGGTCCGACGAGTTACTCCCTCCCAAGCCTGATCTATGATCGTTAAGCAGTGCACGATATTAAAGTGGCTCCTCCAAAATTCAGGCCGAGTTAAGTTGGTGCTTTGCGTGACATTAAAGCACTACTTAAATAAGTGCTTGGTGTACAGCTTCTTGCTGGTCCATGGGCTGGAGGATAGGGGTGGTATTCGATGGAAGATACAACACTCTGATGAATTTGTATTCGTCGATGATATCATCTTCGAGTCCGGGGGGGGGGGGGGGTGAGCCTGTGCATTGTCCAAACAAAGCAAGAACTTCAAAGGCAAATTCCTCTCATGAAGGTACTTCTTGACCGCTGGGCCGAAAACTACATTTACCCATTCCATAAAGATATGCCGAGTAACCTAAACATTAGAATTAGAACGCCATAGAACATGTAACAGGTCTTTATTAATTCTATGTGCTTTAAATGCCCTAGGGTTTTTGGAATGGTAAACTAATAAAGGCTTAATTTTGCAGTCCCCGCTGGAGTTGGCACAAAGCGTAAGAAGAGTCAACCGATCCTTCATTGGCTTATGTCCAGGCATTTTCTTCTCTTCGGCAGTAATGTACGTTCGACTAGGCATCTTTTTCCAAAACAGACCAGTTTTATCACAGTTGAACACCTGCTGCTCTACGTAGCCTCCCTCCGCCACAATGCTTTCGAACTTTTTAACAAAGTCTTTAGCAGCCTTGGTGTCCGAACTCGAAGCTTCTCCAGGCCGAACAACTGAATGAATCCCGGTCCGCTTCCTAAATTTCTCTAACCAACCTCGAGACGCCTTGAATTCCTCCGTCGTAGGATCGGCTGAACTCTCCCCCGCGTCACCCCCAGAGCCCGCTGCCTTCAAGTCACTGTATATAGCGCTGGCCTTCTCACAAATGATCGTTTCAGTGATCGTATCGCCAACAATCTCCTTGTCCTTGATCCATATTAACAAAAGGCGTTCCATCTCTTCAAGGTTAGGGCTACGACGTTTGGAAATAATCATGATCCCCTTCGAAGGTTTCACTGCTTTAATGGCTGCCTTCTGTTTTATAATTGTCGAGATCGTAGATATATTCCGGCCATATTGTTTAACCAGATCGCTAGCATGTACACCTCGCTCATGCTTTTCTATTATTTCTTGCTTTAGTTCTAATGAAAGCATCGACTTCTTCCTTTTCTCACCACTACTACTACTTCCTGAACCGAAACTAAGCTTTTTAGGACCCATGATTACGAACCACAGAAAACAACACGTGAAAAAGGAAGATAAAAAACACTGTTAATAACTGAGCGAATAGAGAACAACCACACGATGCGCACGAGATGAGAGGACTGATCAAGGTGACGCTCGATTGGCGTCCCTCGTATGTACTGCCGTCTAGCAGCGTCAACAACAAACCACGCGTACGCGTATTGTTTACTTCGTATGTTGGAGCATCACTTCGGGTGTCGAGACAGAAATTTGGTCGAATTTTACTTCGGATGTTGGAGAATTCGTATGTTAGGACATTCGTATGTAGAGGTTCCACTGTATATATATATATATATATATATATATATATATATATATATATGATAAATTTTGCACATTTTTACGTGTTTTTCATATTCAAATAAGCCATATATATTTTGATATATTAATGTCTGGAGTCTCTTAACGACCTCGGGATCAGAGCCCCAGGCGAAATCTCACAAAGACAAGAGCTTGGCTCCGGCCGGGAATCGAACCCTGGTCGGCAAGCTTATATAGACAGTGACTAACCCATTCGGCCACGAAGGAAGATAAAAGTCAATGACAATTCTACTGTACTTATACCTGTCGAATTCAGGTATTTTGTACTTAGAATTGAAATCAACCCATCTTCACCATCGTAGCTAATTGGTAGTTTGTTACTTGGCATTCAATTAATGATAAATTTTGCAAATTTTTACGTGTTTTTCATATTCAAATAAGCCATATATATTTTGATATATTAATGTCTGGATTCTCTTAACGACCTCGGGATCAGAGCCCCAGGCGAAATCTCACAAAGACAAGAGCTTGGCTCCGGCCGGGAATCGAACCCTGGTCGGCAAGCTTATATAGACAGTGACTAACCCATTCGGCCACGAAGGAAGATAAAAGTCAATGACAGTTCTACTGTACTTATACCTGTCGAATTCAGGTATTTTGTACTTAGAATTGAAATCAACCCATCTTCACCATCGTAGCTAATTGGTAGTTTGTTACTTGGCATTCAATTAATGATAAATTTTGCAAATTTTTACGTGTTTTTCATATTCAAATAAGCCATATATATTTTGATATATAAATGTCTGGATTCTCTTAACGACCTCGGGATCAGAGCCCCAGGCGAAATCTCACAAAGACAAGAGCTTGGCTCCGGCCGGGAATCGAACCCTGGTCGGCAAGCTTATATAGACAGTGACTAACCCATTCGGCCACGAAGGAAGATAAAAGTCAATGACAATTCTACTGTACTTATACCTGTCGAATTCAGGTATTTTGTACTTAGAATTGAAATCAACCCATCTTCACCATCGTAGCTAATTGGTAGTTTGTTACTTGGCATTCAATTAATGATAAATTTTGCACATTTTTACGTGTTTTTCATATTCAAATAAGCCATATATATTTTGATATATTAATGTCTGGATTCTCTTAACGACCTCGGGATCAGAGCCCCAGGCGAAATCTCACAAAGACAAGAGCTTGGCTCCGGCCGGGAATCGAACCCTGGTCGGCAAGCTTATATAGACAGTGACTAACCCATTCGGCCACGAAGGAAGATAAAAGTCAATGACAATTCTACTGTACTTATACCTGTCGAATTCAGGTATTTTGTACTTAGAATTGAAATCAACCCATCTTCACCATCGTAGCTAATTGGTAGTTTGTTACTTGGCATTCAATTAATGATAAATTTTGCACATTTTTACGTGTTTTTCATATTCAAATAAGCCATATATATTTTGATATATTAATGTCTGGATTCTCTTAACGACCTCGGGATCAGAGCCCCAGGCGAAATCTCACAAAGACAAGAGCTTTTATCTTCCTTCGTGGCCGAATGGGTTAGTCACTGTCTATATAAGCTTGCCGACCAGGGTTCGATGCCCGGCCGGAGCCAAGCTCTTGTCTTTGTGAGATTTCGCCTGGGGCTCTGATCCCGAGGTCGTTAAGAGAATCCAGACATTAATATATCAAAATATAAATGGCTTATTTGAATATGAAAAACACGTAAAAATGTGCAAAATTTATCATTAATTGAATGCCAAGTAACAAACTACCAATTAGCTACGATGGTGAAGATGGGTTGATTTCAATTCTAAGTACAAAATACCTGAATTCGACAGGTATAAGTACAGTAGAATTGTCATTGACTTTTATCTTCCTTCGTGGCCGAATGGGTTAGTCACTGTCTATATAAGCTTGCCGACCAGGGTTTGATTCCCGGCCGGAGCCAAGCTCTTGTCTTTGTGAGATTTCGCCTGGGGCTCTGATCCCGAGGTCGTTAAGAGAATCCAGACATTAATATATCAAAATATATATGGCTTATTTGAATATGAAAAACACGTAAAAATGTGCAAAATTTATCATTAATTGAATGCCAAGTAACAAACTACCAATTAGCTACGATGGTGAAGATGGGTTGATTTCAATTCTAAGTACAAAATACCTGAATTCGACAGGTATAAGTACAGTAGAATTGTCATTGACTTTTATCTTCCTTCGTGGCCGAATGGGTTAGTCACTGTCTATATAAGCTTGCCGACCAGGGTTCGATTCCCGGCCGGAGCCAAGCTCTTGTCTTTGTGAGATTTCGCCTGGGGCTCTGATCCCGAGGTCGTTAAGAGAATCCAGACATTAATATATCAAAATATATATGGCTTATTTGAATATATATATATATATATATATATATATATATATATATATATATATATATATATATATATATATATATATATATATATATATAAAGTAGGGCGAGGCAGTATTGGACACCTTTTCAGAAACCTTTGTACAAAATCGATATTAATAATCTATAACCAAAAGTCAAACATACTTCCAAAAGAGGGAGGTCTCATCTTTGAAAATAGTTTTTCTCATAATAATAAAAGAATTAAAAATTTGCTATATTTTAGCTATAAAAAAATATCTTAGAAGCGAGGCAATTTTGGACAGCGAGGTTATAATGGACACGTCTGTATCTCCGTTAAGCCACAACGCTCAATTTCCAAATTATGACAATTTGTGGTCACTATCAATATAAATGTACTAGAAAAAAATTATGGGCTTACATAAATTTTCGTGTCCGTAATCCAAGATTGTCTAAGTTTGCCTCACTAAGAAAAAAGTGAGAAATTTGCCTGTCAAATTTTGCCTGACCATGGCTTTGAAACCTGTCCACTTTTGCCTTACTATATGAATATATAAATTAAACTTTGTATTTGAGCACACGAATATACTATTATGTGTAAATCTACATTAATGTAATCATAAGCATACAAAATAAGACATTCGGGGTGCAGTATGGGGGGCCGGGTCTGCTTGAGAGTTACCTCTGCAAAAAGTTCTAGGGTTATGATATGATTTTCAAAAAGTTATTTAATACTGGGGACACCCTCAAAGGTGTTAACACTCAGGGGGTGGAACCCTAAAAATGATTGACCAAATCATGGTGACATCCTTGAGAGGGGTGTCACCCAAAATGCAACAAATATTAAAAAAAAACTTTCTTGTATATACTGTATATTGTTCTTTGAATTATTCACATATCCAAATGAAAATTTCAGGGATTAGGGGAAATATATTTTCTCTTTTCCTGCTAATTTCCACGTTGATAACTGCAATAGAAAATGTACAGCTGGCATGTTGCCTTTTTGATATGGTGTTAAATCCAGCAACATTAGAATAAACAGCATGACAGTGAGAGATATCAACGAGGGACAAAGCTGATCCCATAAACAATATTCGTCTTAGGTTGTACATATCTAGTTTATTTTCATTATTGTTACCTCATATTATGAACGAGCTATCAAGGAGACACTTTTACCTACAAAAGACAATCTTACAGAAAAAGCAATCAAGAATGATAAAAACAAAAAAATAAGAAAGTCGTTTACTCAAATAGTAACAAAAAGGGATGCAATCGAAGATTTAAGAAAAAGAAAAGATGAAATGAAGAAAAATAAAGAGAAAACAATAAAGAAAGGAATTAAGAGAGAAAAACATAACAACTAATGGAAATACTAAGCAACCAAATATCTCTCGATTTTTTAAGAAAAGTGTCTGCAAAAGCTAAAGTGAATATAAAGAAATATAAATTGACCATGGTAATTAATATGGATTATTCAAACTACTTGGATAGTCTCGATAGTTAATCAAAAGGAATTTAATTCATTTTGAAAGAGCGTTTCACCTCCATATAAAGAAACCTCAGTTGTAGGAAAATGGTATGTGGTAATATATAAAGATAAGGCGCATCCATTATTTTGCATTGGTAGAGCAACAAAAACGGTTTTAGAGGAAGGAGACAAAGTGACTTACCTTGAGTTAAATTGCCTGAAACCACATATCATTATCATCTCCTCCTACGCCTATTGACGCAAAGGCCGTCGGTTAGATTTCGCCATTCGTCTCTATCTTGATCTTTTAAATCACTACTTCTCCATTCAACATCTACTTTGCGGTTCATAGCCCTCAGCCAAGGAGGCCTGGGTCTTCCAACTCTTCAAGTGCCTTGTGAAGTCTGGTTGAAGGCTTAGTGAACTAATCTCTCTTGGAGAGAGCGAAGAGCATGCCTAAACCATCTCCATCTACCCCTCACCATGATCTCATCCACATATGGCACTTTGGTAATCTCTCTTATAGTGTCATTTCTAATCCTCTCCTGCCATTTCACTCCCAATATTCTTCTTATGGCTTCGTTTTCAAATCTACTAAATCAGTTGGATATTGTTTCATTGTTACACCACGACTCATCCACAGAGCAACACCGATCTTACTAAACTGATATATAGCCAAACTTTTATATGTAATTTCAAGGGATTTTGATTTCCAGATTTTACTTAACCTAGTCATTGTCTTTTTTTTTTATTTTTTTTTTTCAGTCTTTCATTGAACTCAAGTTCTTAATCCCTGTATTAGATATTACAGTTCCTGAATATTTAAATGGTTCCACCTCATTAATCCCTTCTCCTTCCAATGATATTTCATCTCCCATTGCATATTCCATTCTCCTCATTTCTGTCTTTCTTCTAATCATCTTAGCCCAACCTCATGTGATATTTCATAGATTCTAGTAAGCAAGCTTTGCAAGTCCTGGGGTGTTCTGCTAATAAGGACAGCATCATCAGCATACTCTAGGTTAGCTAGTTTCCTATTACCAATACAGTTCACTCCTCCTCCAACATCCCCAACTGTTCCATGCATTACACAATCCATGAGGAGGATAAACAACTTAGTATTTTCACGAAAACTAACGTAAGTGTGATGTCTCTGTAATTATTGCAGTCAGATCTTCCTCTTTCTGCCATTTTCACCAACACTCCTAGCTCCCACTCATCCAGCTTTGCCTCTTCACACCACATTCTACAAAAACAATATTGTAGGTAATCTGGGAGTCACTTCATTTTCGGCCAATATTATCTCGGCAGTTATTCCATCCTAAAAAGGGGTTTCCCATTTCTTTGATTTTTTTTTCTTTTTTTTTTAAAGATAGCTTCGACTTCAAACAGTTTCAGATATACCAATCAAATTATTCCCTTTATATCTCCTATTCATGACCTCACTAAATTGTTCCATCCAACGTTGCCTTTCTTCATCTTCTGTTGTTATAACTGATCCATCTCTCTTTTTGATGGGTATATGCTTCTCCTTTGGTACCGTAGAGATTTCTATAATAATTCTATGAACAATTCTTACACGATAGCGACTCCCTGAATTCATAGCTTTGTCAGATTCATCTGCTTTCCTGTCTAAATATTTTCTCTAGTCATTTTTGGCTTTTCTTTTGACCTCACTATCAATACTGGAATACTTAGCATGCTCAACCTCGCAATTTTCATTACTTCCTCAAAAACTTTCTACAATCAACTTCTGTCTTTGTCTCCTTTTTATAGTATCCTAAGTATCAATCGTTAATTGTCTGCTATTTGTCTCTTAAAGTCTCTAAGACTGCAAATCAATTCCTACATTCAATTGCAAAGATTTCTCTGCTCATCCTCTAGAAGTTTAGTTGTATCAAACCTAGGTATTTTATCTACATTTCTGTTGGGTGCTTTCAGTTTTAATTTCAGTGTGGCAATGAGGAGCTGGTGGTCACTACCAATATCTGCACCTCTATAGCTTCTTAAACTTCTCAGACTCCTCCTTCTATCTTTATCAATGGCTATGTGATGTATTTAATTTTTGTAATTGCCACATGGTGAAGCCCATGTATATTGGTGGATGTCCTTGTGCTGGAAAAGAGTATCTCCAATAACATGATTTTTTGTTGAACAAAAACTTATAAAATGTGCCCCATTTTCATTTCTAACTTCGCCAAGACCCTCAACACCGGTCACATTCTCTATACCTTGATTATTCCTTCCAAATTCAGCATTGAAGTCACCAATCACATTTTCCATATCTCCCTCTGGGATCTCATCTGTTGCACTCTGCAATTCTTTATAGTATTCATCTTTCCTTTCTTCAATGGAACCATTTCTTGGTGCATAGTTAAGTATAATACTCATATTACACTGCTTTGATCTAAACATTGCAAGTAACCATATGCTATTTACAGCTCTCCATTCCGTCAATAACTTCTCTGCTCTTGATTTCCTCATTCCTAACCCTTCTCTTCCAACTCCATCTGTTCTTCCTGAGTATATATATGTATTGCCTTGGCGTAAGAGTTCTTTACCAATCCCTTTATAACGTGTTTTACTTAGGGCTGAGTTATCCAGACTATATTTCATAAATTCATTCCCTTCTTCTTGTAACTTCCAAATCTGATTCATGTTTCTAACATTCCAATTATCAAGTTTCAATTTTTTTTTGTATTTATTAACTGGGACATTCTTAACACCCTGCAACGGCCGGGACTAGGGGGCATTCTTTCATTTTCACTTTTCAAAGAATGACTAAATCCATAGAGACTTCACTGGTTAGATTCACCAAAGGACAGACAGTTCCTTGTGATGCGCAGTGCCTCTCTCTCAATGTATCCAGGAATCCCTTCAGAAGGGCGTGCTTGGTCAATGGCGTTGTTCTGGATTTCAGCCCATTCAATCTGCAGGCGAGCAAGTCGTGCATACAGATCTTTCTTTTCATGCAGTTTAGTATCCAATTGCCGGCGAAGGAAGGATCTCCTAAAAGCACTGGTCCTCTGGTCATTACGTGCTGAGGGGTCATACAGTCTAAAATTTGTATATTTCGTGAATAGACCCTCTTTTAAGCAGGTTTTATTGAAAGTGATTGCTGCCACCAACGCCGTCCATATGCCACCTATTTCAGGGGATTTTGGGCTTGGCTACTTATACGGAAATGTAAAAACACACAAGCAAGGGAACCCTCTCCGGCCTATTATCAGCCAGTGCCCTGCCCCTACATACCAGCTTGCAAAGAGACTGAACACCTTGTTCACACCCTATATTCCCAATAAATATTGTGACATCATCAGCAAAACTCTTGGGAAAACTGAAAAATTCCACAAGTGACAGAGTTATTTCCTCCATGAATGTCGAGTCCCTATTTACTAACGTTCCCGTGAGTGAAACAATAGACTTCATAATGGACTGAGTCTATAGAGATACAACTACACCCACTCTCAACATCCCCGAGGCCTCTCGCTGTGCACTATTAGAAATATGCAACAAGAAAGCCCCTTTTACTACATATAAGGGCCATATATATATTCAGAAAGATGGCGTCGGTATGGAGTCCCCTTTAGGCGTCCTCTTTTCTAGTTTTTATATGGGAGTAGTCGAGGAGAGAGTTTTTTCGAAAAATCAGCCAACCAGACCTCTATATGCGCTATATTGACGATACTTTAGTATAAACAGCCAATGTGGAGTGCATAGAAGAACTGCGCCGAATTTTTGAGGAATGCAGCTCGCTCAGGTTCACCTTCGAGCACAGCCTCCAAGGACGTCTCCTCTTCCTTGATGTCCTTGTAGAGACAAGCAATAATAGCTTTAATACCTCGGTGTATGTGAAACCAACAATTGGTGACAGCGAGTGCCCTAGTCGGTATAAAACTGCCACCATTAAGGCTTTTGTTCTGAGAGCCATTTCACACTGTTCTTCGTGGAGAGGCACCTACGAGGAGCTTGCCAGAATTACTAAAATTCTGGAGAATG
>NC_090738.1:85458618-85468618 GCF_036898095.1 Palaemon carinicauda
TTATTTTGCAGTTCCCGCTGGCGTTGGCACAAAGGGCAAGAGTCAACCGATCCTTCATAGGCTTATGTCCCAGCATTTTCTTCTCTTCGGCAGTAATGTATGTTCGACTAGGCATCTTTTTCCAAAACAGACCAGTTTTATCACAGTTGAAAACTTGCTGCTCTACGTAGCCTTCCTCCTCCACGATCTTTTTGAACTTCTTAACAAAATCGTTAGCAGCCTTGGTGTCCAAAATTGAAGCTTCTCCGTGCCGAACAACTGAATTAATCCTGGTCCGTTTCTTAAATTTCTCGAACCAACCTCGAGACACCTTGAATTCCTCTGTTGTAGAATCGGTTGAACTCTCACCCGCGTCACCCCCAGAGCCCGTCACCTACAAGTCACAATATATAGCGCTGGCCTTCTCACAAATGATCTTTTCAGTGATCGTATCGCCAGCAATTTCTTTGTCCTTTATCCATATCAACAAAAGGCATTCCATCTCTTCCAGGGTAGGGCTACGACGTTTAGAAATAATGGTGATCCCCTTCAATTGTTTGACTGCTTTAATGGCTGCCTTCTGTTTGATGATCGTCGAGATCGTAGACATATTTTGGCCATATTGTTTAGCCAGATCGCTCACACGAACACCGTGCTCATATTTTTCTATAATTTCTTACTTTAGTTTAATGAAAGCATTAACTTCTTCCTTTTCTCACCACTACTACTTCTTGAACCGAAACTAAGCTTTTTAGGACCCATGATTATACATAAAATCAGAAAACAAAATGCGAAAAGGGAAGAAAAAAAGTTCTGTTAATACCGGAGCAATCAGAGGACAGCCACACGGTGCGCACGATAACAGAGGACTGATCAAGGCGACGCTCGATGGTGTCCCTCCAACGTGCTGCCGTCTACCGGCGTAAACAAGAAACTACGATCAACGCTTCGAGAAAATTCTATGCGTATAATTTACGTCAGATGTTGGAACAAGACTTCGGGTGCCGAGACAGAATTTTGATCGAATTTTACTTTGGATGGATGTTGGAACAATCGTATATAAAGACAATTGTATGTAGAAGTTCCACTGCATATATATATATATATATATATATATATATATATATATATATATATATATATATATATACACTGACTCCCCTGGCATTATAACTAATAAAGTTGGTTCTCCAGTCGAGACATCTGATCATGCCTTGATTTCATTAGTTGTGAAGACTGAGCAGCCTGTCCCAGATATATAATACTCTTGTAAAATTTATACGAAATCCCAAGCAGACTGGAATGGGATTTTGCATGATCTTTTGTGCTTGAATTGGTCACAATTATATAGAAGTGTAGATCGTGTTGTCCCTTTGAATGAGAATCTGGTCAACATAATTGATAGGCGTATCCCTTCTCGTGTGGTAAGGTATCGAGTGAAGGACAAACCGTGGTTCAACGATGATTGTAGACGTGCTTATTTGGAGAAGCAGGAGGCCTATCAGCTTTGGAAGGGTAACAGATCAGATTTGACCTGAAACAACTATACTCAGCTTCGAGCTTTTGCTCAGAGAGTTTATGCCTCAACTGAAAAGGAATACAATTTAACCATAAAAGAAACCCTTTCTGGTATAACTCAAGAACATAAATGGTGGTCTACCCTTAAATCTGCACTCTTTGGTGTAGATGCAATAGTTCCTCCTTTACTTAAACCAGATGGCGCAGTCACTCACTGTCTAAAGGAAAAGGCAACCCTTTGGGCTGATGTTTTTGACAGTAAACAGAGTAATGAAAAACTTGAACTTCCTCATTCCTGTTTTCCTAAGGCTAAACTAACTAGTTTAGCGTTTCGATCTCGTGAGATTAAAGCACTGTTGATAGACCTTGATGCTTATGGATGTGTAGACCCAAATGGTATTTTTCCTTTGTTTTTTAGAAAGACTGCAGATTTCTTAGCTCCATAGTTATCTGTTATTTTGGGCAAGTTAGCAAGAAGAGTAGCTTTTAGCACTTGTTGGAGAATTAGTAATATTACTCCTCTATGTAAATGTGTTTGTGGTAGGTCCAGTCCCACTGATTACCGCCCAATTTCTATAACTCCCATATTATCTAAAGTTTTTGAACGTCTTCTGGCAAAACGTCTTAATAGGTTGGCTGAAGGTAATCACCTACTCCCTAGTTTGCAATTTTGTTTTCGTAAAGGCCTTAGATCATATGGTGCCCTTCTTACAATCTCCAATGCTCTACAGAAATCCCTTGATTGTGGTCAGGAAGTTCGTATGATTGGCCTTGATTTTGGACTGCCTTTGACCGTGTTAATCATGAGGCCCTTGTTTTCAAACTGAAGCAGTTGGGAGTGGGTGGGTCGTTTCATAGCATTATTATTGATTTTTTAAGTAATAGATCCCAAAGAGTTGTTGTTGATGGACACCATAGTGAGTATAGGAATGTGATATCCGGTGTTCCACAGGGTAGTGTTCTTGGCCCATTACTTTTCATACTATATACACATGACGTGTGGTTTGGCCTAGAAAACAAGCTTGTTGCATATGCAGATGATGCTACTCTCTTTGCGTCAATTCCATCCCCTGAATGTAGATCTGGGGTTGGTGAATCCTTTAATAGAGATTTAGCTAAAATTAGTGCATGGTGCAAATTATGGGGTATGAAGTTGAATCCTAACAAAACTCAAATTATGATTGTAAGTAGGTCAAGGACGGTGGCTCCTCAACATCTGGATCTCTGTATTGTTAATGTTTCTTTAAATTTGAATGACTCTTTTAAAATTTTAGGTGTGATTCTCGACAGCAAATTTACTTTTGAGAAACTCATTAGGTCTGTGTCTTCTTCAATTGCACAAAAAAATTGGCTTATTTAGAAAGTCTTACAAGATTTCCGGCGATCAATATATCCTAAAGAAGTGCTTTAATTCTTTCATTTTACCTTGTTTTAAGTATTGTTCTTCTGTCTGGTGTTCAGCTGCTGATTCTCATCTTCATTTGTTGGACAGAAACTTACGGTCTATTAAATTTCTTATTCCTGATATAAATATTAATCTTTGGCACCGTCGTTCACTTAGTTCATTATGCATGTTGTATGAGATTTTTCATAGCTCTGACCATCCTTTACATTCAGATCTCCCTGGATAATTCTATCCTGTTCGTAATACTAGGCAGGCAGTTAATTCTAATAGCCAGGCCTTCTCCATCATGAGGCTAAATACAACACAGTATTCTAGAAGTTTCATTCTAGCTGTTACCAAGTTGTGGAATGATCTTCCTAATCGGGTAGTTGAATCAGTAGATCTTCAAAAGGTCAAAGTTGGAGCAAATGTTTTTATGTTAACCAGGCTGACATGAGTCTTTTTATTGTTTATATATAAGATATCTGTTTTTAACGTTGATAATATTTTATATAGGACATATCTGTGTTGACGCTGTTACCGTTCTTAAAATTATATATTGTTAATTTATTCTCATCATTTATTTATTTGCTTAATTTCTTCCCTCACTGGGCTATTTTTCCCTGTTGGAGCCCTTGGGCTTATAGAATCCTGCTTTTTCCAACTAGGGTTGTAGCTTGGCTAATAATAATAATAATAATAATAATAATAATAATGATAATAAAAATAATATATATATATATATATATATATATATATATATATATATACACATATATATATATATATACACATATATATATATATATTTATATATATATATATATATATATATATATATATATATATATATATATATACTGTATATATATATATATATATATATATATATATATATATATATATATATATATATATATATATATATATATATACAAAAGCATTGCTGTAAACATTGGTGAATAACACCATGACCAAGAAATATGATATTGTTCCTGCCTTATCATATCTGGAGAGAGTAGAACGTAAATATTCTTATCAACATATGAAAAAAGTCTGATTAAGACATATCCAAAGATTATGATGTTGCAGGTTTAAGAAAACATTTGTGGTAGAATCAATCATAATATAAATTAAAGTAAACCAAAATCAGGAAAGAGAATTTATATTTTCCCACTTTCCTTTTATTGAATGTGAAAATTCACTTCCTCAACAGACTAGTTCCCCTCATCTTTGGAATCAAATTTCGGGAGGCTTTCAGGAAAGCTCCGAGTCTTTGCAGCCCCTTTGTTTCTTCCCCTGCGGAGGCTGAGGATGAGATCTCTATCCCGGACAGGTCTTATTCACGGAGAGTAACTCCATCCAATGTTTATCGCTTCCTCTCGTATTTCTCTCTTCCAGCGGCATTTCTCCGGCAGCAAGGCTTGAGATATGAGGAGGTCTTGGGGGATAGATCGTGGTTCTTCTTTGTATACAAGAAGAGAATGAAAATTGTAATATATTTTATTTCAAACTTAACATCTTTTTTTTTTCTATGATGATTCGACAGTGTTCTCAGGCATATTACCAATATAGTTTTTTTTTTCTCTAACAGATTAACTATATTATCTATCATCTTAATTTTATTAACTTCAATCGTTATAGGCTACCAGTTTTTTTCTTTATATATAAATGTATATATATATATATATATATATATATATAAATATATATATATATATATATATATAATATCTATATATATATAAATATATATATATATATATATATATATATATATATATGTATATATATATATATATATATATATATATATATATATATATATGTATATATATATATATATATATATATATATATATATGTATAATATATATATATGTATATATATATATATATATATATATGTATATATATATATATATATATATATATACATATATATATATATATATATATATATATATATATATATATATATATATATATAATATACATATATTTCCGGTCACGTCAGCTCACCCTGTCCCTCCGTTAAGGGGAGAGGAGTAGACATACGTACCAATCTAAATATTTATCGTAATTTTCAGGGATCACCCACAAACACATATATACATACATATATAAAATATATATATATATATATATATATATATATATATATATATATATATGTATATATATATATATATATATATATATATATATATATATATATATATATATATATATATATATGTATATATGTACATATATATATAAATATATATATATATATATATATATATATATATGTATATATATATATATATATATATATATGTATATATATATATATATATATATATATATATATATATATGTGTATGTATATATATATATTTTCATATATTTCCCGTCACGTCAGCTCGCCCTGTCCCTCCGTTAAGGGGAGAGGAGTAGATATACGTACCAATCTAAATATTTATCGTAATTTTCAGGGATTACGCACACACACATATATACATATATATATATATATATATATATATATATATATATATATATATATATATATATATATATATATATATATATATATATTTTTATATATATATATATATATATATATATATATATATATATACACATATACATATATGTATATATACATACACATTTATGTAATTATATATTCATATATATATATATACATATATATATATATATATATATATATATATATATATATATATATATATACAGATATATACATAAATATATATATATATATATATATATATATATATATATATATATATGTATATATATATGGGTGTATATATATAAATATATACATATATGTATTATTATTATTATTATTATTATTATCATTATTATTCTTATTATTAAATGCTAAGCTACAACCCTAGTTGGAAAAGCAGGATGGTATAAGCCCAGGGGTCCCAACAGGGAAAATAGCCCATTGAGGACAGGAAATAAAGAAAAGTTAAATATTTTAAGTATAGTAACAACAACAAAATAATTCCTATGAAAACTTTAACAAAACAAGAGGAAGAGAAACTAGATAAAAGTGTGCCCGAGTGTACCCTGAAGCAAGGGAACTCTAACCCAAGACAGTGGAAGACCATGGTACAGAGGCTTTGGCACTACCCAAGACTAGAGAACAATGGTTTGATTTTGGAGTGTCCTTCTCCTAGATGACCTGCTTACCATAGCTGAAGAGTCTCTTCTACCCTTACCAAGAGGAAAGTAGCCACTGAACAATTACAGTACAGTATTTAACCCATTGGGTGAATAAGAATTGTATGGCAATCTCAATGTTGCCATGTGTATGAGGACAGAGGAGAATCTGTAAAGAATAGGCCAGACTTTTCAGTGTCTGTGTAGACAAATGGAAAGTGAACCGTAACCAGAGAGAAGGGTCCTATGTAGTACTGTCTGGCCAGTCAAAGGACCCCATAACTCTCTCGTGGTAGTATCTCAACGGGCGGTTGGTGCCCAGGCCAACCTTGTATTTTGTACAATAAATTACGATATCCCAAATAGTATTGATCTAACCTCTATATTGTTACATTTAGCCTTTTATTTCATGTTTATTTTTTTCTTTACAAGGAAGAGAGAGAGAGAGAGAGAGAGAGAGAGAGAGAGAGAGAGAGAGAGAGAGAGAGAGAGAGAGAGAGAGTTTCTGCCGTAATTATTTGAATCAAGTAAAATAAATTGAGAAATGTTAATTAGTGGACGGGGTCTTGATATGATTGTTCCGTTTGATTGAAAATACTGAATCATTCCTAATGGGATCTAATTTAGGATGATTCCTTTTATAATATCTCCATTTATCTGCCCCCTCCCCCTAAAACCTTTAACCTCCCTCAACCCCACCCAACATCCGGTCAAAATAAAATAATCTTCAATTAATTCGAATTATGAAGGTATAAGAGTTTCTTCAGAAGTTATCCAAATATTGGATGATTTTTCTGTAAGTAACTAAAGTGGAGTAATTATGAGAGTTGTTGTTTCTTTAACTATTGAACATCAATGTTTATAGTATAATTTGAACTATCCTTCACTAGCAATAAAATTACTGGTCTTGTAAAGAAAAAATAGCGTACAGACTTGTGGGGATAAAGAATCTTTTATGACTTATAATGATAAATGTGATGGCTGCTTCCTTCAATTTATATCTAAACCGGACAAATAAGCATTTTCTTCCATGAATAAAATATTTATTCCAAATAACAAGAATGAATTGGTGATTTTACAACCCAGATTCCGCTTAATATTTCACCAAAACTGAATATATTACGATATTTTTATCCTTATATAAATTTAATATCTATTGCTCTTGGAATTATTTTGCTACAAAATATCCTTATATCGAACAAAGTATTAGTAACACCTGCTCCAAGTTTTCGGATTCACATTATCTTATTGAGTGGCTCTTGAAATTTTCCAATTTATTTGAATGTTCTTAGTATTCTGAGTCTACCCTAGGTTTTATTTCAGTATGGATAAGTCGCAAGACAATCTGACTGATTGAAGATGGTTCAATGGGGCAACCACTCCCGCCCAATTAAAAAAAAAAAAAAAAAAAAAAAAAAAAAAAGAGAGTTTACCCTAGAATCTACTTAGGCAAATGAAAAGAATGTATAGCTATATTTTACGTTCCTCTTATTATGTTATGACATCCAGGGGGAAAAGGTCCCGACGATTTTAGAATCTGGTGCCCTAAGAGTTAGGTTAGGGAAGTTTGGGATGTATTGTGGCCTAGTTGAAACAATCCTATGGTATTTATTTAGCTCGTCAAGCATAACTGTTCCGTGTTATTGCCAAAATTTCTATTTGCTTTTAAACCTGCTGGAATTCAATGCCCTTGAAGGAAATTCTGAATTCTTCCATGACCTTTAACTGATATCTCTGTCTGGACTTTAAAGTTCGCAACTAGTTTGTCATCTATCACCTATCAGAGATATCACTTATTCCCGTGACATTACTGACTCGCCATCCATATTTAATCTGAAATGAGGATATCTTGTGGTGATATCCTATGTTGAGTATCTTTAATTGTTTTTACCGTAAACGAATGCCCAGGCGATCTTTACGCCCCGGGCTTATATGTTTAAAACTTGCTATAATGATACTGTTGCTTTTGCACTACGATTTCGTTATAGGCCTTCTTTAGTTGATAATATTTTCTGTGATATCTTTAGTTGTACGTTAAGATGTATGTTTCTTAGTATCCACTCTATCAAGTTAATGTTAACGGGGTTTGTGTTAATGGGCGAATAATAATTAAAGTAATGAAAACGAACTTGATGTGAATCAATCAATTATGAAAATTATGTAGATGAAAGTTGCGTGGTCAACTCACCTAGATGTTTTTTAAGTTTTCCAACGTCCATCCCGTTATTAGCACCAGACAACCCTAAATTTTCTCCCCAGGCTTCGTTCCGGAGGAGAAAGAAATTAAGTCTCAGTTATTGTGACATTCTGGGGATTAGAGTGCAGCAGATAAAACCCAGGAAATGGATCATAGCGCTTTTGAGTTCGTCACCGAAGCATCTCATAAACGCAACAAATGGTGCGTGAAATGTAGACTGCTCACCTGGGGGCGTTGACCTTTATTTGTCTCATATCTCGACTCATATTTGCTGTTGCTTATACTTTATCTTTAGGTCTTGCTGATTCTCACATTGTATTTCGTTATCACCACTAACGAGTCATCGATTCTCCTCATCTTGGTCCTTGAATACTGTATGAAATTATCTTTGTAATTCCTGTATTAGTAATTGGTTTTATTTTGTTTCATAATTATCATAATTATCGCATTCTAATGTTGTTGTTATCAACATATACAATAATTATATAACCATATTAACCAATTAAACTAGAACAAATCAACATTCATATAGAAAAATAATATCACATTTAAACAACATTCCTACAGAACGAACTTCATCTTCGATCTATGCAACGCGAAATATTTCCAAAAGATTTTGTCTTTTGCTAACGAGAGATACTAACAGAAAAGTAAGATGTAAATAATAACCATCATTCAAAGGTTTTATATCCTTTGACGTCTGAGTACGAAATATCCCTACTGCCAGAACTTTCTATTTCTGATAACAGATATTCTAGAGTTGACCAGAAATAACATCGCGTTATTCAGTGGATGAAACAATAAACGGACGATCTTGGAGAGCTAAATATTCCTCTTGAAGAAAGAACAAGACGAACGCATGAACTGCAAGGACTCGCTTCTGAGTTATTCATCTGTCGGTGCATAATAAATCCAACATCTGAATTTCCTGTGTTCATTTAAGTCATTTTCGCCTCATAGTTTTTTTTGTTTTTTTTTCATAAATGATGTTTAAAGAGCGTGCAGGGTAACTCGTCTCTTTTGAAAAGATCTGTTTCTTATCAATGTTGTGGAAATATAAACGTTTTGTGTTGGTTAGTTATTCTTTGAACGTTACAAGAATTGTCCATTTCTTCCAGTATTTCACACACAAAGAAATTACAGTTGAAACGTTTCATTATGTAAACTATTGGAAGAATAATGAGGTTAAATATGATTTCATTTGCCTATTTTTTAGCATATTCATACAAAAGTGGAAGATATATTACTTCTAAAAAGAGATTGTACCAAAGAAACTTGAATATTACAAAGGAGTGTGATATCCACATTTTTACCTTTCCAGCCAACAGCTAATTTCAACATATCTAATCCCTACCCCAGTCTAATATACAATTTTCGAATTTGTAATTGGACAAAAACTTAAATTTAGAACAAACTTATAGTATATTTTCCATGTTAGATGAAAAGCGAAACATAAAGGAAGCAAGAGTTTCAAAACATCACATATATATTTAAAAGGAAGACAAATAGCGAATACAATTTGCCAAAGTGTTTAGCACTGTGATTTTGAAATTCCTTTTTTGGCATCATGAATTAAAAAAAAAAAAAATATTATAGATAGTTCACATAAAACATACGCAAATTAAAAGACAAATTCTTTCTTCTCTCAAGTTATCTTTGCTCCTGTTTCTGTGTAATCAAAACATCGAAAAAGTAAATTGAATACCAAACCTACTCACGTATCATCTCACAGATAAAAT